>NC_056743.1:1944846905-1945097473 GCF_019279795.1 Protopterus annectens
TATAATGCCCGAGTGGGGTATTGTATCGAAGGCTTTTATGAGGTCCAGGTAGGCTGTGTGGACCACCTTCCCCTCGTCAATGGCCTTGGTGACTGTTTCAAAGAAATCAACCAGGTTTAAGAGGCAGGATCTGCCCTTAAAGCCAAACTGGGTAGGATCCAGTGTCTGTAGGTCCCCAATATCTTTATTTATGAGGTCCATGATGATCCTTTCCATAGCTTTGCAGACCAAGCTAGTCAGGCTTATGGGGCTTATAGTTTCCAGGATCCGTTGAGGCACCACCTTTGTGGAGAGGGACCACTGTTGCTGTACGCCACTCTTTGGGTACATATCCTGTAGTAAGGCTAAGATTGAACAGTAGTTTTATGTTTGGGTTTAGCTCTTCTTGGAGTTCATGTAGGACACAGCCCGGGACACCATCTGGTCCCATTGATGCTGTGTTTTTTGCTTTGGAGAGGGTGGCTCTTACCTGAGCATCTGAGATGTCAGGGGGGCAGCACTCTGTTGGGATAGATATTTGCCCTTTGGTGGGGAGAGAGAAGTTTGCACTGAACCTGTCAGCTAGGATGTTGGCAATGTCTGTGGGCTCGGTGTATTTTTTTGTCATTTTGGACTAATTCTGAGCATATCTGGGAATTCCCACCCAGGTTCCTAACATAACTAAAGAAAGCCTTGTGATTATCCTTAGTGTCCTGTGCAATTTTTCTCTCGGCTGGCCTTAGACATTTTATGAGTGCCCGTAGTTTTTGCTAATACTGATCAGAGATGCCTTCCTTTTTGGGATTTTGCTCCATCATGTAGTAGCTTCCTCCTTCTATTGTATAGTTTGTTTATGGTTGGGGTCCACCAGACAGGACGCCTGCCTTTGGAGGATTGGGTCTTGGTTTTATTTGGGATTAGATGATCCATGCATTCCTGAAGGTGTTCATAGAATGCTTATAAAGGATTCTGCGGTCTCCATATTTTCCACAGCCCGGGGCTTTGAAGGATTCCACTCAGTTTTGAGGAGTGAAATTTGCTTTAGAGAAGTTTTTCACTGTGGTTTTCTGGGCAGGTGGGTCGGATGTGAATATCCAGTGAGATTAGTTTATGGTCTGATCTTACCAGTGAGGGATACACTTCTGGTCTGGAGCATAGAGTCCCCATGTTGGTGATGATCAGGTCCAGTATGTTTTCCCTCTTGTAGGAGTGGTAACAAGTTGTTCCATAGCATTTG
Organism: Protopterus annectens; assembly: GCF_019279795.1. NCBI lineage: Eukaryota > Metazoa > Chordata > Ceratodontiformes > Protopteridae > Protopterus > Protopterus annectens. The sequence continues at coordinate 1,944,848,122 of NC_056743.1, forward strand.
AGTTTATAAATTCTAGGAACCTTTGGGCTAGGGTGTTGGAGCTAGAGTAATGCTCCCAGTCTATGTTTGGGTAGAAGTCACCCAATATAATGGTGTTTGGAGAGACCTTCATATTTTCCAGTATTCTCAGGAAGGCCGAGTGGGGTTCCTGGGTTTGGGAGGGTGGTCTGTAGCAGGCTATAAACTGGAAGGCAGTTTTACCCACTGTTAGTTGCACATGGATAGTCTCTGATGCTTCATGTTGTGCCACCAACCTGGAGGTGTGGGTATCTTTGACTAATATTGATACTCCTCCTTTGTGGTTCGGTCCAAGTTTTGGGGCCAAAAGCATGGTATGAGGTATAACCTGGTAGTGCTGGGGTGCTCTCGAGCCTTGAACCAGGTTTCTGTTACTGCACAGATATCGATGTTCTCCATGCTAAGGAGAGTTTTGAGTGCATCTTGAGGTTTAGACTTCTGGCGCTGAGTAGCATTACCTTAGTTTCTTATCCCTTGTGATACCTATGGAGGTGGGTTTGTCTTTTGAGCCTTGCCTAAAAAGGCACTATGGGGTAGCAAGAGCCTTTGCCAATATCTGAAAGCCCAGGGTGACAGGTGCAAGCCGCCCCTAGCGAAGCATCGTGGCTTGTCGAGCATGTCATCCCAGGCTGACAGGCATTGATCCCCTTTGAATGACACCAACACTTAAGCCAATTGTTGAAATTGATCATCTTGTCTTCATATTGTGGCATCATTCTTGGTGAGGGTAAGGTGCTACTCAAGGTCAGGGTACCGCCTGGGCTACATGCTCAGAGAGCTCCTCTATGTCTCTTTCATGTAGTCCAGGGAGGTACATCACAGGTCATTCACACCAGCATGGACAATGACTGAGTCATATTTGTACTTGCCTTGGAGTGACCTGAGTGCTTGTGTTATGTGGCGGATCCTAGCGCCCGACAGGCAGCTCACCGTGACCTTCTTGTTCAGCCTGGTGAGCGGGACGGCAGTGTGCCTGATGATAGAGGCACCTATTACAAGTGTATCAGGTGTGTTGTTTAGCCTTAAGGGCTGTGACTGTTCGCACACTGGCTTTGTGAGCTATGTTGTTGCACGTGTTTTGTTTTGGGGTAGCGGTTGCTTGGGTGTCTGCTTTGAGGTCTCTGCTGCTTAGGCAGATTTTTATTTAGAGCCTCCGGTATGTTTTTGTGTGTTTATGTTTGGTTTGTTGTCGTGGTAGGTCTATGTGAGACTGGAATTGTAGTGAGTGTGGTTTCCTTCTCCTCCTGACTGGTTACGCCAGTACTGAGTTGAGAGAGCTTAGCCTCCAGTTTGGCTATATGGTTGCATATCTCACGTGTTGGAATTTGTTGGGAGGAGGAGAGGGTTGTCTGTGTACATGAGGCAGTTGTAACATTGCCTCAAGATTCCCAGATTCACCAGCTGGACCGGAGAGGAGATTGACAACTGACCTTTGGACATGCTAGAATAGTATTGGGAATTCCTTTATAATTGAAAAAAAGGGCCAATGGGGAACAAGGTACTCAAGGGGAGTTTGTGAGGGTGTAGTGCTTTTAATTTTTTAGAGCTGACTTATATAATTGCTTTAGTTAAGTATTGCAGAATCTTTGGAATATTGGGCATTGCTGTGTTTATTCCTTGTGCTTGGTTCCAGACACAGAATCTTTTCCATTTATCAGCATAAGATTTTCTAGTACTAGGCCTTCTAGCCTCCAAAATGACATCCATCACAGGTCTGCTGAGAGATGTGACTGGTGAAATTAGTTGATTAGCCATGCTGCAAGATTCAGAGTTTGTGTGTAGAATTTGATAGTTCCGCTGAGACGGTAGATAAGGTGTCTGAGGCAGGTACCATGGAGGTAGGTGTGACATATTGCATAGGAGGGGTAGTGTTGGCGAGACCAGTCTGGAGCAATCATTTTTTTTTTCTGTCTGACTTTTAGTAAGACTTTGGAGAGCAGAGGGGGAAGTCATAGACTGAAGCTGAAGGGTAGAGCATCCACTTTCCAAGCTTTTTTGTGATGAATTCTTGTGCAGAATTTGTCCAACTGATAGATATTTTTGCCTCACCCCAAAACTATCTCTGGGCTCCCCCATTTGTGTCAACATGCTGAAGATTTGCGGATCCAGTTTCCATTCGTGTGGGTCCATAAGATTTCTGCTTAGTTCGTCTGCCAGAGTATTTTGCTTTCCTGGCAGGAATTGCGCTTGTAGATGTATTTAAGTCAAGGCCTTGTTCCACAAAGCCATGGCCAGTCTGCAAAGGGGTAGGAATGGGTACCCCCGCTGCTAGTTTATGTACATGACTGTAGTGTTGTCCGTCTTTATCAGTAGTTGCCCTGGATGAAGATAGTCCTTGAAGGCGGTCAGAGCATTCTGTACAGCTAGCATCTCTTTCTGGTTGATATGCAGGTGGATTTGATTTGGGCTCCATTTGCCCCGAATGCATCTCCCTGCCAGATGTGCCCCCCCCCCCCCAAGCATAATCTCATGCGTCTGTAGTCTTAGGGTTGTAGGGTTTGGGCGGCAGGGGGTGGAATGAATGACAGTGCCTTGTTTCGGTGACAGGCCTCTGCCCATCATAGGAACTCTTGTTGCAGGCAAGGAGTGATAGGAATCTTTATTTTCAGGCTGTGACAATGTTGACTCCATAAGTTTTTTAGGTACCATTGAAGTTTCCTCATATGCAGTCTTGCATATGGAATTAGTAGAATGCAGGAAGCCATGAACCCCAAGGCCTGCAGAATTTGTCTTGTAGATAGCTGGGTTTTTGTGGCCACTTGTTTGAAGTAACTCATCAATTGTATTTGTTTTCCTGGCGTGAGGCAAGTCATCTGGGCAGTTGTACTCAAGCTTGCACCCAGGAATGTAATTTGAGAGGGTACCAGTTGTGATTTCTTTTCATTTATGGTGTACCCTAGGCAAGTTAGAAGCCTTTATACAAACGCCAGATGATGTAGAAGTGTGTCCTTGTTTTCTGCCTGAATTAGGCAATCGTCCAGGTAAGGATAAATTTGAATGTTTGTTGGTCTGCAAAATGTGATTACTGGTGCCAGGCACTTTGTGAAGACCCTGGGCGCAGTAGATAAGCCAAAGGGCAGTGCAGAGAACTGGTAATGCAAAAAGCCTGCTTTGAAGCAGAGGTATTTCTACAAGATTCCCTGACTGGGATATGCAGGTAAGCCTCAAGTCTAGAGTTACCAACCAGGTATCCTTGCCTGGCATAGGCAGTAACTGTTGTAGAGTCAGCATCTTGAATTTTGGAATGTCCAGAAATGTATTTAGAATAGATAAGTCCAGAATTGGATGCCATGATTTGTCTTTTCTGGGTATAGAAAGTCTTGAATAAAATCTTGTCTCTTTTCCTTTCTGGTACTGGTTGAATAGCCCCCATATAAATGAGGGACATAACTTGTTTCTGGGCCTCTGCCCACTGATTTGGAGGCAGATCTGGCCATCCGTTTGGTATTGGCAGCGTGTGAAAATGAAATTTGTATCCCTGGGATACTATATTTAAAACCCACTTGTCCTGGGTAATTAGATGCCACTTCAGTGCATGAAGTGCCAGTTTTCCTCCCAAAGTGGCTGCCAAAGATAAGTGCTTGGAGATGGCAGAGGAAAATCATTGAGACTGTTTACTGTAGGAGGTGCCTTGTTGCTTCCAGATTTGGAGGTGGAGGCACCCCATTGTTGCGCTCTGTAAGTTCCCAGTGACTGAAAACCTGAGCCTTTGGGGTATCTGGGTTTGACCTCAGCCTGGTGGGTACTGAAAGGACAAATTTTACTAGGCCAGTGCCTATTGAACTTGGGTGGCTGCACTTGTAGGAAATATTTACAGTCTGCATAGATTTAGCTTTATCATCCATCTTTTTCAAAACGTCTTCTGCCTTATTACCGAATAGACTGTCCTGTTGTAAAGGAGCATCCAACAATTTTGCTTTAACATGATCAGGGCAGAGAGCCTTTTGCTCTTTGAACCAAGCATGCCTTCTTATCACAGATCCAGTTACAGCGGCCTTGGTAAGAGGCCTCCAAAGAATCAAAACCACACTGCAAAGTATGCTTCCAACTTGTTCAGCTGAATGCACAAATCCTGTAACTCTATTTTCCACACAGTCAGAAATCAACATTTTCTGTTTAAGTAGGCCCATGACATGCTGCTGATATTTAAGCATATGAAATCGACAGTTTAAAGCCCTGATTGCCAAGTTTGCAGACGCAGAACCTTCTTACCCCATCTATCCAGCGCCCTGGAGTCTCTATCAGAAGGGGTATGATTTTTAGCAGTAGAAGCCTTAACGCCCTTGGGATCCTGAGCAATGGTTTCAGGGTCAGCAGTAGGGTTTTTAAAAAGGAATTTGTGGGAGTCAGGAACCCTGTAATATCTGTCTGGCTTGCTAGGAGCCGGTGGCAGGGAATCAGGAGCAATGCTGGATTCTGAGAAATCATCAACAATGTCTTGAACAGGAGGTATAGCCAAAGGCCTATGCTGAGGAAGGAGGAAATCCCCAAGCCTCTTTTTAGATTCTGAAAAAATCCTGACTCTCCCAGTGAAAATGTTCCCTTAAGGTATGCAAAGTTTCTCCAAAAGAAAAATCCCTGTATGGAGAAGGGATGAATTCTTCTGCATCAGAGTCCTCATAAGGTGGAATAGATAATTCCTGATCAGAAGAGGAATCAGAAGAAATGGAAACCTGATCTCATGATTCATAATCAGTGCCTTACCTAGGCCTCAAGCTGGAGGGGGATGAGAACCCCTGATCAAGGTAATTAAATCCTCAGCCATTTTGATAATTTGTTTTTTAGGCATAGGGACCTGTGCATATGGCCCATGCGTCTGTTTTTTAGACAGAAGTTGATTTTGGCCTAGGTTTTGAAGATGGCGTCAGTTTAATATACAAATCTTTAGGCCTGAAAACATCCTCAGAAGCCACTGCCTTCTCAGTGGCTCCAGACCCATCTAAGGTAGAGACATTTATGGGTTCAATACTTGTGTCTCGCGCACTGACTCAGAATGGGTCTCAGTAGCGCCTGTGAATCAAAGTAACAGGCATCAGGGGATGCGAAAGCGCTTTACTGAGAACCGCGACTGGCTTAGAAGCTTCACGGGCTTTGACCTCAACGGTCTGTCTTTTTCTTTCTTGCATTTTTGTGTATTCCGTAGTCGGATTGTTAAATGACATTTCTGATAATTAAATCTTGAGCCAAAATATTTAAATGCAAACATATACCGCCGCTTAATAGTGGGCTGATTTAATTTAGCGCAAAACCGACAGCAAGGCAGCTGTTGTGGTCAGGGTTCAGGCAAGGAATACAGTACAAATGAAAATCCTTATGAGGTATTTGCTTCTCACAATTAATACAATTATTAAAATTTCAGGAGTTACCGACCGCACTTGTGAACTGCTTCTGCTTTGGGCACAGTGCAGCAAGAAAGACTGGATGAAAATGGCATCAGCTGCATGTTTTATATCCCTGATGTCATGGAAGAAGGGACAGCAAACGACGCAGGACCCAAGACTAGGGGAGCCACTGAGGGCAACCTGCCAGCAGATTACCCAAATGTAATGACTGCAACAGTGAAACACGAAGAACATCGGAGAGATCAGGTAATCAGCCAGGCTGCCAGGTTCAAGGTTTGAAGCTGTGGGTGCAGAATCTGGCCCTCCTGCTGGGAGAGCAGGGTAGGGGTCTGAGGGAGGTGCCAGCAGTGACACTGCACAAGAGGGGGTACCAGTGCTGGCGTGGCCAGTCTGGTCCAATCAGTATTGTCCTTGGTTTGTCCTGTTTGATCTTTAGTAGTATCTTGGAGAGGAGAGGCAGAGGGGAAAGGCAAAAACTGATAGTTTTCTCCAGGTGCAGGACAGGGCATCCTTTCCAAACTTGTGGGGAGTCCTTGTGCAGACTTCCTTTTGTCCAATTGGTAGTTTTGGGGAGGCAAACCGTCTATCTCTGGGGTCCCCATTTGTTTCCAACATGTTGAATATCTTTGGTTCCAGTTTCCACCTCGTGTGGGTCCATGAGATTTGCTTAGGTCATCTGCCAGTGTATTTAGCTTTCCTGGCAGGAATTGAGCCTGTCGGTGCACTTAGTAGCTCAAGGCTGTGTCTCCACAGAGCTGGTTAGTCTACAGAGAGGGTATGGGTTCCTCCCTGCTTGTTTATGTACCACATAACAGTGGTGTTGTCCGTCTTTACTAATAATTGCCCTGAAGAATGTGGTCCTTGAAGGCTGTCGGAGCATTCTGTACAGCTAACATTTCTTTCTGATTGACATGCAGGTGCATTTGACTTGGGGTCCATTTGCCCTGAATGCACTTCCCTGACAACTGAGCCACCCATGCATAGTCTGATGCGAAAGTTGTTAGAGTTTGGGCGGCAGGGGGTAGAATGAATGGCAGTCCTTTGTTTTGGTGGCAGGCCCTGGCCCACCAAAGGAACTCCATCTGTAGACAAGGTATGATAGGAATCTGATGCTAGATCCTGAGAATGTTGACACCATAGGATTTTTACATACCATTGTAGTTTCCTCACATGCAGTCTTGCATATGAAATTAATATAATGCAGGAGGCCATGAACCTCAGGGCTTGCAGTATTTTCCTTGCAGATAGCTGGGACTTTCTGGCCAGTAGTTTGAAGTAGGCTGTCAAAATGAATTTGTTTATCTGGTGAGGTAGGCCATCTGGGAAGTTGTATTCAAGCTTGCTCCCAGGAATACAATTTGCCGGGCAGGGTACAAGATGTGATTTTTCGCTTATGGTGTAAAATTCCCCAGAGAAATTAGCAATTTCTTTACAAATACCAGATGATTCAATAATATATCCTGGCTTTCTGTCTGAATTAGACAATCTTCCAGGTATGGGTATATTTGAATATTTATTTGCCTGCAAAAGGCAATGACTGGAGCTAGGCACTTTGTGAATACCCTGGCTGCAGTAGATAAGCCAAAGGGCAGTGTAGAGAACTGATAATGCATGTAGCCTGCTTTGAAGAGCAGGTATCTTCTACAAGATTCCCTTACTGGGATATGCAAGTAGGCTTCCTTTAAATCCAGTGTAAGGGTGCCAACCAGGCATCTTTGCCTAGCATAGGGAAGCAGCTGATGAAGAGTTAGTGCATGTTGAATTTTGGGATTCCCAAAAATATGTGTTTAGAGGAGACAGGTTCAGGATAGGACATTAAGGAATCTCCTTTTTCTGGGTACCAGAAAAGTCTTGAGTAGAAACCTTGTCCCCATTCTTCTGGGACAGGATGAATAGCCCTGATGCTTGGGGTAAAAGAGAGAGAGAAAGAAGTTACCGGGACGACTTTAACCATAATGTTACATGTTGGTAGTCCATCTCACCCTTCATTTTTACACATATCGAAGTTCGAGTCGATCCTCGGCCCCACTCGACCGCCGCCGATGCATGCAAGCTTGAAGACTTCTGGTTGGCTCGCGGCTAAGCAAGGTATCCCATGGTGTACCAGTGCAACCCAAGATCTTGTTTGCTGCTTGCTAGAAACAGAAAACCCCAACCAACAAACCAATACTAAAGGGTCAGCAACCAAGAGAATCAAATTATTACCTCCAGATCTTCCAGTGATGGGAGCAGGAGGGGGGTTGGTAAAAATGAGTAAGCAGATGGACTCACCAACATGGAATGTTATGGTGAGTACATAACTTCTTTGTTAGGTAGTCCAATCTCACCTTCATTTTTTACATAAAGGACAGTGTCCCTGGCACCTTATTCTAGGGTGGCTCATTGGAAAATACTCCTGAGCAATCTCTTGTGGAGCCAAAGGATGCTCTACCCCTGGATGCCAACCTAACCTTATAATGAGTAATACAAGGTGTGAGGGGTAGCCCACGTGAGTTGTTGTACAACATGCATCAAGTAGTGCCCCTGGCTTGAAAGGTTGAGGAGGTAGACAGAGACCTGGTAGATTGAGCCTTGATCCTGTGGGGTAAAGCGTCTGCCTCCGAATAGTAGATGAAGGCTATTAATAAACTAGAAATCCAATTGGACAATGTCACCTTAGAAACTGGTAAGCCCAATCTGAGTCTGAGAAAGAAATGAATAACTGATCTGACTTCCAACATTCTTTGGTCTCGCTGTAAATGAAAACGGCGCAGCTCCTGCGAACATCCAGTTGGTGGAAATGATATTCAGCTGCATTACAGGTGATTGGAGAAAGAAAACTGGAAGCTCAATGGACTGATTTAAGGTGGGCAGTAGGACAAACTTTGGGAACAAACTACAGATTAAAAGCGTGAAAGATACCCTTCAGTCTTTATGAAAGATTAAAGTCAAGGTGGTTTAATCAGACAGGGCTTGTAACTCGGATACACGTCTGGCTGATGTAACAGCTACTAAAAACAGCTACTAAAAACAGAGTCTTCCAAGACAAATATTTTAAGGAAGATGAGTAAGAAGGTTCAAAGGGAGGGGATGTCAATTTGGACAACACAATTTAAGTCCCAAGAAGCCACAGGTTCTAGTAATGGTGGTCTCAGTAAAGTGGCTCCTCTCAAGAAAGTCTTGCATAGCTTATGAGACATAAGGTTGGCATTTGGGGACCCTAAATAAAACTGAGAGTGCCAACTGTACTTCCTTGATGGTGGTCAGCGGCAGATCCCCGCTGAAAAGCTCAGAAAGGAATTCCAGAATCACACAGGAATGGGAGTGGTGTAAGGATCCATGTTAATTCTTTTCTGTCCAAATAGAAAGCCTCTTTCCATTTACTATGTCATATGCTTTCTGGTTGAGGGTTTATGTGAGGATAAGAATATGTGACACGGAGGAAGAAACATCATGAAGCCTGCTGGACTAGAGATGGAACTGGAGCAGCCATGCTGTCAATTTGAGGGTGTGGAGAGCGGGATGCAACGAACCAGACATGTGGGTCAATAGGATAGTACAGTTTTGTACCACCATAAATGTAGATGTTCGAGGATCTCTCATGCAGTCCTGACAATTGGTGGTATAGTCCGCTGGCTCCAGTCGTCTTAACAATACCAGAGAGAGAGCGATTGCCGGGTCGCGAAGGCTTTAGACTGACGCTGGGCACGCCAGGGTACTAATGCCAGCATCGACGCCATTTCTCGCCCTTTCTTGCCCCAGATGTCAGAAGACCCAAAAAGACAAGTCCCAAAAACAACCTGCACCAAAACATGTACAATATATACAGTAATACATACAAAAATATAAGTACGAAACTCACTCACACAACCACCCTGGAAACATGAGGGAAGGAGGGAGGGTAATATCTGTAGCAAGGAATCCTCGAACATCTACATTTATGGTAGGTACAAACCTACCATGTTCTTCGGCCTCCCTTGCTGCAGTCCTGACAATTGGGTAGAATCCCAGCAGAGTGTAAGGGAGGGCTGGCAAATTAAAAAGCAGGAGCTGACAACATGCTCTTTGTAAAACAGCTGTGGCAAAACCAGTCGGGGTCTTAGAGTATAGGGCAGGTGATGCTCAGAGAGTATGTGCACTGAACTCCAAGAAGTTGCTCAGAATATCCTTAGTTGCCAATTTCTAGAAATGCTGTTGAAGTGGCAGTAGCCCTAGTGGAATGGAGAGGGCCTAATCCTCAGCTGGAACTTCTTGTACATGATGGGAATAACAAAATGCAAATGCAAAAAGCCAATCCACCTTAGAAGCTAGTTTGTTTTGGACACAGGCTTGCCCTGTGAACTCAAAGCAAAAGAAACAAGTAACTGCTGAGACTGCCTAAATCTTTACGTCCTGCTCAATATAATAACGAATTGCCTGTGTACATCTAAAAGTGTGCAAAATCTTTTCCCTTTATTTTGAGGATCTGCAAAAAACGTAGGGCAAATGAATAGTAATAATAACCAGCCAGTTTAAAGCCACAATTAGAAACCACCTTAGGCATAAAGGAAGGGATTAGGCACGTAATGATACCCTGTCCTTATGGAAAAATCAAAAGGGCTCTACTCGCCATAAGCGGGGCCTGCAACTTCAGACACCCTTCTTGCATGAAGTAGCCAACAGAAAGCAGTCTTCCATGACAACATTATTTAATTCAGTAGTAGCTGCAGGTCTAAAAGGTTGTAGAGTGTTTTTTCAACACAAAATTGAGATCCCACAGGAGTAGGAGCTCTACGTGGGGGTCTTATATTCTTGGTTCCTCTAAGAAACTGCTTGAACAAAGGACGCGTAAAACAAAGGTGGGTCACAATCATAGTGAGCTGAAATTGCTGCAGTACGAATCTTATGGAAGAGAAGGACAAACTCGTCCAATAATTCAGAAGATATTGAAGAGCCGTTAATCAAATTAGGCTCTGAAATTCTCCAAATTTTTGTTGCACTCCAAAATAAAAATCTCTTCCATTTTCGCATACCTCCTAGTACTAGGCCTCCTCTAGCTTCCAAGCATCATATTTAAACTCTATTGAGGAAGCTGAGAGCCACCATGCTCATTCACAGAATATGCCAAGCTGTGAGATGAAGAGATTGGAAGCCTGACATTGAGCAGATGACCGGCCCCTTCTGAGATAACAATGAGGAAATCAGAGGAAGGCCATGGAGGCTTTGACAAGACTCCTTAGAAGTGGTACCAGTGTTGTCGAGGCCAATCTGGAGCTATCAAAATCATCTCTGGCCTGTCCTGTCTGACCTTAGTAATACCTTAAAGAAGAGGTAGAGGTGGAAAGGCATAGATACGTGAAGTTGGTTTCTTTCCAACTGAAAGACAGAGCATCCACTTTCCGTTGTGTGATGAAACCCCAGCAATACCTGGTGTGGAAAAGTTTAGTGAGAAGTTAACAGATCTACAAGGTCTGAGTTCCCCATGACACTGTCAATTTTCAGAAATACATGAAGATCCAGTTTCCACTGTAGATCCATGATTTGTCTGCTTAATTACATCTGTTAGAGTTCTGTGCTCCTGGCAGAAACCCTTTATTCTGAAGAGTCGTTGCAGGCTTAACGTAGTCTCCCATGTGTAAATCATTAAGTTGCTCGCAGAGGAGGGAAGAATGTGTTCCCTGCTTGTTGATGTACCACATGACAGTTGTGTTGTCTGGTCAGACCAACACCTTGCCCTTGGAAGAAGTAACTCCTTGAACGCCTATCAATGCAAACTGACTGCTAACATCTCCTTCATGTTGATATGTAGACTGCTGTAGTCTGGCAGGTAGCCAATTTTGTCTTGTATCCACTTTCCATTTAGATGAGCTCCTGAAAAGGTCTCAGCCGAGGCATCTGTCACAATTGACTCCGCCTGGCTTCGCCCGCGAGAGTCCCTTGTTTAGGTGACATTCTGAGCCCACTCACAAGAATTCCTTTGTATGCAAGTATTACTCTGAATGACAGTGTCCAAATCTTGGCAGTAAGCATGTCCACATTTTGAGATACCATTGCAGCTTCCTCTATATGCAGTTTATATCAGCTAATTTTAGAATAAGACGCCAAAGTGAACCCTAATGCTTGAAGGACTGTCCTTGGCAGTCAGTAACGGACTGATGAGATAGTTGATGGTGCTTAAAGTGACAGACTCTTTGTTTGTCCGGGGTTAAAAGGCTATCTGGGCTGCTGTATTCAGTCTCGACACCCAGAAAGCAGCTATGTCTGAGAGGGTACTAGACTGACCTTTATTTCGCTCACAGTCGCTCCTAGGCATCTTAGCACCTAAGTATGACATTCCAGATGCTGTGGTGAAGGTGTTCCTTTTCTTGAGCCAGAATCAGGCAGCTCGCCCAAGTAAGGATAACCGAATGCCTTGAAGCTCGAAGCAGCTATCACTGAGCCAGAACCTTTGTGAATACTCAATAGATGTTCTTCAAAGGGCACGCAGAGAACTGATAATGAAATCTCCAGTTCAAACCTAAGATACCGTCTGCTGGGTGAATTTCAGCTCTCAAGGCCATTGAAGGTAAGCTTCCTTGAGATCCAAAGTTACTATCCACAGTGATCCTTGGCCATAGAAAATAGTTGCTGTAACGCCAAATATCTTGAATGGGAATGTCCAGATAAGTGTTGGAGTATAGATAAATTCAAAATTGGTCTCCACGTCTCTTTCTTGGTACTAGGAACAGAAGTGAATAAAATCCGGCCCCTTTCTGATACAGGACTGGCCGGAATAGCCCCTATCTGAAAACTGGAGAAACTTGCTTGAGAGCCTCTTTTGTGGAGGAGGAACATCTGGTATGCTCTTTGAAAGGGGGCATTGTGAAATAAAATCTGCACCCGTGATGAATGATATCCAGCACCCATCTGTCTTGAGAGGATTAAATCCCACTTTTGAAAAGAGACACAATCTTCCTCCCAGTGAGCAAGCAATGCAGAGTCCACTGGCAGCTGAAAAGGCAGGTCATTGTCTGTTCATTTAAAAGGACTGGACCCCTGCCTCAGCCCAGAAGTCTGAGCAGGTGAACTGTCCATCTAGGCCCAACGAATCCCTTGAGCCTCTGCCCCTACCACTGCCTAGACCTTACCCCTAGACTGGGAACCATGCTAAGGATATGTCCACCCTTAGCAGGCCAATTTCTACTAAACTTCGGAGGTTGCACCTGCAAAAATTCAACAGTCTGCATAGACTTAGCTTTTCGTCCCTCCATTTTCTTTAAAACTGCTTCCAAGCAGGCGGTCTAAACAACACATCAGATCAAAGGAGCATCCAAAATCCTGGTCTAACATACCCAGTTAAATTTGATCCTTCAACCATGCATGCCCATAAGAACAGAACTAGTAGTGCCACCGAGGAGGCCTGAACAGCATCAAAACTATTGACTGCAACGCCACCCACTTGTTCATTAAGGCGAACCAAATCCAGCAATTTACACTCATTACCTTCCGCTAGCATCCACCTTTAGATTTCAATTGTGAAAGGAGATAATTTCATTATTTCAGCATATGAAATTGATAATTAACGCCCTCATGGCTAGAGGGTTAAGTATAATAGCTTCTTACCCACCTATCCAAAGTCCCTTGCCTCTTTATCAGAGGGGACAGTGATTTTACCAACAGAAGCTTTTATCACCTTTAGGCCCCTGAGAAACAGTTTCTGGGTCCGCCTGGACTCTTAAACAAATACTTATGAGCTTCGGGCACCCTATAATACCCATCAGGCTAACAGGAGCAGAGGCAAGGAATTCAGGGACAGGGAGAAGCCTCTGCAAAACATCCCTCCACCACATTCAACACAGGAGGAATAGCTAAGGGCCTATGGCTGGAGGAAACAAGAATTCCCAAGCCTTTTCTGAGTCAGAGTAATCTTGCCTCCCATTTAAAAGTGCTCCCATGGAGGTGAAGCAAGAGTTCTGAAAATGAAAAACTCAGGAGGGAGAAGCTGAAGGAGGAACCATCCACATCAGAATCAATAGAATAAGCAGGAAACTCTCCACAGAAGTTAGCTCCAGCTTCCGTGAACACTGTTCAAAATTATCAAACTCCTGTTCCACCCTAGGCCTCTTATCAGGTAAGAACCTAATCAGAGTAATCAAATCTTCAGCCATTTAAGTATATGTTCTTAGGCACAGAGCTCCGAATGCTAGGGAGTAGCCTCACAGAAGTTTTCGAACTTGGGCCCTTCCTCTAAAAGAAGCTTGAAACAGAAGATGAGGCCCAACTACCTTGGGAAGAGAGGAAGAACAGTTACCTGAGAAGCCCTCAGCCCGGCCTACTCCTCTGGAAGAGGGCACATCCTGTAACAGTAGCATCTGCCTGAGACTCCACAGAGACCTTGGCAAACTTCTGGCCCCTGGAGTTCTCTCTAAAGGACTCCACGTCCGGACTGCCGGTTCCTCACCCCTAGACTTCTCACTGAGCTCTTTGTCCTGCGCCTAGATGAAGCAGGCGCCGGAGCATCCCACTGCAGGCGTAATTGCAACGCTTCCCAAACACTAACCCAGCACAATCAAGCCTCCCTTATTAGTGTGCGCTTTATTAAATTGCACAGCAACCAACAAACTGCATGCTCAGGTCTCTAAACAAGGTATACACAATGTATGATAATCCCTATGCGTATCTGCTTCCTAACAAGAAATACAGTTATTCACTTTTTCTGACACCGGTAATATACTGAGGCAAGAAAACCAAATGTTCCCCAACGGAAGTTACTTAGCCAACTCTGTACTCGGTCTGAAACTCCGCTTCGAAAATTCAGAACGCCAACCTGCACCGCAGAAATTGTTTCTGGGATCGGACCATGCGGCAAAAAGACTGGCGGGAAATGACGCCGGTCGGCGGCGATTAGTATTCTGACGCATCGACGCCAGTCTACAGCGCCATGACCGACGCCAGCGATACTCCCGGTATTCGCCGACTTTGGGACGCCGGACTAGTACTCCAATCAAGTCAGACTGCAGCAAGGGAAGACGGGTTAACATCTGGAACTGGGGTCCAGAATCCAAGGATCGCCCAGAAGATGCCTTCCTCGAGAAGAAGAACCAGACACGGTCGCGGGCCAGTAAGGAGCATGGGAGGATCAACTTGCTTCCCAGCCGATTGGGGATGAGAGGAATGGAGAAAGGCATATAAAAGTCCTGCACAATTGTGGGACCAAGGAAGGCTTTTGTCCCTCTCGAGGAAATCAGAAAAATAGTTGCTGCACTTGGTATTGATTGGGCTGGCAAAAGGTTGTGAGCAATACGGTCCCCATCTCCGAAAATCTACCCACTATTTCGCCTAGAGACGGTCGTGAGGGGTGTAAGATTGCCGCTTAGCTTGTTGGCTATCATGCTGGTTGTCCCTGAATGTGCATTGCCACCAGAAAGTACCAAATCGTCATTCCCAACTCAGACATGGCTCTCTCGATACAGTGGTAAGATCTGGTACCGCACTGTTTGTTGATATACCACACAACCGGACATGTTGTCCGACAACAGAATCATCCCTTGAGGAAGGTCCTGAAGTGTTTGGTAACACCAGAAGCAGTAATTCCTCATCTCCAGAACATTGGATATGTCAGAAAAACTTTGTGGTTTCTTGCTATGTGCTGCGGATAAAGTCCTGTTGATAATGCCCCGCCCGACCTGTTGGGAGGCATCCGTTGTCACAGTGCAAAGGGTTGGCAGGAACAAAAGGAGCTCCTGCGGAACAAGTGGTTGGGGGCTATCCATCAATGAAGGTCCTTGCAGGATTCCGCCAGCAGATAAAAGGTACTGCTGCAGACATTGAACGACCATCAAAGACAGGAGCTATTGGAGGATTCTCGCGTAACCGGCAAAGTTGCATAACAAGAATGGTTGAGGCCATCGCATAGTGTTGAAGAACCCATTTGTTTGACTTCCGCCGGAAGATGCTGAACTTAGAGATGAGGTTTTGTGCTCTCGGCGGGAGACCTGCACCTGTCACAATCCCACTGTGTCTACCTCTGCGCCTACAAAATCACAGATTGGCGAGGCAGTAATGCAAGATTTTCCAGCCGCTGGTTAGAGATCCTTAGTTGAGCACAAAAGTTAAACAAGCATCCTGTTTTGAAATGAGACTGGTGGGGGGTGGTCAGAGAAAAAAGGTCCAATGGAAACATTTTGAATCCTTTGATGTCTGGAAGTGGTTTATTTGCCCCATGGCGATTTCAAAATCTCTAAATGTGGTGAGCAAAGGGCAGAGCACAAAACCGAATACCGCCCAGCCTTGAATGAGGATATCTCCTCGGATGCTTGTCCATTTCTGTATGGTAGAAGGCCTGGGATCCAGAGAGGCAATCCACGTCTTCCCAGAACGGGAGTATAGGACCAAAGTGCATTATCTCAGAACCTGTCCCTGGCAGCACTGCTTAATCTGCTGGAGGTCCGTACCCCTGTTTCCAATCTCCTCCGGTTCGCTTTGGGACTCAAAGAACCTGAGCAAGTTCCCAGATCCTGTCTGTCTGTTGGGAGATTCTTTAAGACCAACTTGATCTCACAGTTGCCTGATCCCTGTGATTGGGTAGAATATTTGGATTTTGGGAACAAACGGTGGAAGGGAAAAGGTATGATATAGCCCTGGTAACAACCTTGTACCCACTTGTCTTAAGTTAAATTTAGCCAGGCTTGAATACAAAGAGATGCGACCCCCGACTGGCCCCAGAAATGCAGTCAGCCTCTACATCAGAGGTGCCGCCTGACAGGCCGAGCCCAGCTAAAGGAATCACGCCCAGCACTGCAGACCGCCTCCCTGCCTCTGGGCGACATCTACCATTTCCTCCTCCTCCGTCTCAGGCTGAGACTCACTCTGTGTCCGAAAGACCCTCTGGGACCTTGAACCACATTTACCTCCCTTGACCTTGGGGTATGGTCGAGAAGGAATGGTAAAACAGACTCCCCACAGCAGTCTCTCTCCTTCCTGCTACCACACCAAGTGAGTGTTGCTTTTCTTTATCTTGTACCAAAGAGGAACCATTAAAACTAACGTTGGTGAAGGTGGACTTGAAACTGCTCTGGCAGGGGCCTGCACAGGCGCATCCAGGAGTGGAAGCTCTGGAGGCAACTCCTGAACTCCGCTGCTCTGCCTTCCGCCTCCATCAGCCGCATGGCAGTTTACGGAGGAGTTAACTACAGAATTTAGGGTGGACAAGTGAAGGAGATCCCATCAGGGACTCCCTCAGACAAGGTTACATTCTGTATGGAATCTCCTAACCTTGAGGAGATCCCTCTGCAACCTAGTGAGTGAGTAAAAGATAGTTCAGAGATCTAGCGTGTAAAATGTTGCCAGAATCCAACACACGCTTCCCAATTATTCATCTGTCGAGACCTGTTTGGCGGATGAACAGAGGAAGAAGCTCCGCTAGCTCCTTCGTGGCTACCCAAGCACTTGCTGGCATCTACAGAACACCCTTAGACAAGAACTCTTTCTGGAAGGAGGGCAGACAAATTGGTTTGGTTCCTGTGGACTGGCTCCATGGCAGCTGTATCCCACACCTCCGACCAACCAGATCCATTAGTTCGCCAAAAGGTGAGACAACCCAAGAGTCAGATAGTTTACACCAAAAGCCTTCTTGTGTACAGACCATCAGAAGGGCTGACAGTGGCCAGGGCCTGCGACTCTCTGTTCAAGGATCTCCAGGATGTCCGGGCTGTGTTGAGACATCAGAGACCCATCTCGAGTCACACGCCTGCATACCTCTTCCAAGGGGCTCCTCGAAGGAGGCCTGTGGAGATCTCGGAAGAGTGGGAGACCACTCCTGTCGGGTGGCCCTGAGGCCGCGTGTTCTCTGCTGTCTCCGGAGAGAGTAGGTACTGAGACTGGAAGTGGGTGCCTTTGGGGGGAAAGAGTGTTTAAAACCACTGGCAGGCTGTGATTGAGACAGCATGCTCCACCTCAAAGTAGACCTCCTCGTCTCAAGACTTCATCTCAAGAGATGGGAAGTGGTTGGGCGAGGAGCAGAGCCATCGGGGTTTGAAACAGATGCAGGGTCTGAGCTCACCTGGCGGAAGCACTGGAGAGGAAGGCTCAGAATTGAAGAAGATGGATCTTAAACCTTCCCCATCAGCGCAAGAGATAGAAGAGCCGGGTCCCCTGGACGATGGGACGGAGCCGAGCATGTCTGAGCCAAAACTCCGCCTCCAATGCAGCAGCAAAGGAGCGAAACAGAGGGTTCTCTTACCGGTAACAAGCATCAAGCTCAAAGGCCAACATGCGGCTCAGAGGGAGAAATCACAGACGAGGGCAAACTGGATCAAGGGCTTCCAGAATTAGTAGCTACTTGCTAGGCTTGGTTCCAGACACAGAATCTTTTCCATTTATCAGCATAAGATTTTCTAGTACTAGGCCTTCTAGCCTCCAAAATGACATCCATCACAGGTCTGCTGAGAGATGTGACTGGTGAAATTAGTTGATTAGCCATGCGGCAAGATTCAGAGTTTGTGTGTAGAATTTGATAGTTCCGCTGAGACGGTAGATAAGGTGTCTGAGGCAGGTACCATGGAGGTAGGTGTGACATATTGCATAGGAGGGGGTACCAGTGTTGGCGAGACCAGTCTGGAGCAATCATTTTTTTTTTCTGTCTGACTTTTAGTAAGACCTTGGAGAGCAGAGGGGGAAGTCATAGACTGAAGCTGAAGGGTAGAGCATCCACTTTCCAAGCTTTTTTGTGATGAATTCTTGTGCAGAATTTGTCCAACTGATAGTTTTGGGGTGAGGCAAAAATATCTATCTCTGGGCTCCCCCATTTGTGTCAACATGCTGAAGATTTGCGGATCCAGTTTCCATTCGTGTGGGTCCATAAGATTTCTGCTTAGTTCGTCTGCCAGAGTATTTTGCTTTCCTGGCAGGAATTGCGCTTGTAGATGTATTTAAGTCAAGGCCTTGTTCCACAAAGCCATGGCCAGTCTGCAAAGGGGTAGGAATGGGTACCCCCGCTGCTAGTTTATGTACATGACTGTAGTGTTGTCCGTCTTTATCAGTAGTTGCCCTGGATGAAGACAGTCCTTGAAGGCGGTCAGAGCATTCTGTACAGCTAGCATCTCTTTCTAGTTGATATGCAGGTGGATTTGATTTGGGCTCCATTTGCCCCGAATGCATCTCCCTGCCAGATGCGCCCCCCCCCCCAAGCATAATCTCATGCGTCTGTAGTCTTAGGGTTGTAGGGTTTGGGCGGCAGGGGGTGGAATGAATGACAGTGCCTTGTTTCGGTGACAGGCCTCTGCCCATCATAGGAACTCTTGTTGCAGGCAAGGAGTGATAGGAATCTTTATTTTCAGGCTGTGACAATGTTGACTCCATAAGTTTTTTTTTTGGTACCATTGAAGTTTCCTCATATGCAGTCTTGCATATGGAATTAGTAGAATGCAGGAAGCCATGAACCCCAAGGCCTGCAGAATTTGTCTTGTAGATAGCTGGGTTTTTGTGGCCACTTGTTTGAAGTAACTCATCAATTGTATTTGTTTTCCTGGCGTGAGGCAAGTCATCTGGGCAGTTGTACTCAAGCTTGCACCCAGGAATGTAATTTGAGAGGGTACCAGTTGTGATTTCTTTTCATTTATGGTGTACCCTAGGCAAGTTAGAAGCCTTTATACAAACGCCAGATGATGTAGAAGTGTGTCCTTGTTTTCTGCCTGAATTAGGCAATCGTCCAGGTAAGGATAAATTTGAATGTTTCTTGGTCTGCAAAATGTTATTACTGGTGCCAGGCACTTTGTGAAGACCCTGGGCGCAGTAGATAAGCCAAAGGGCAGTGCAGAGAACTGGTAATGCAAAAAGCCTGCTTTGAAGCAGAGGTATTTCTACAAGATTCCCTGACTGGGATATGCAGGTAAGCCTCAAGTCTAGAGTTACCAACCAGGTATCCTTGCCTGGCATAGGCAGTAACTGTTGTAGAGTCAGCTTCTAGAATTTTGGAATGTCCAGAAATGTATTTAGAATAGATAAGTCCAGAATTGGATGCCATGATTTGTCTTTTCTGGGTACCAGGAAAAGTCTTGAATAAAAATCTTGTCTCTTTTCCTTTTCTGGTACTGGTTGAATAGCCCCCATATTCATGAGGGACATAACTTGTTTCTGGGCCTCTGCCCACTGATTTGGAGGCAGATCTGGCCATCCGTTTGGTATTGGCAGCGTGTGAAAATGAAATTTGTATCCCTGGGATACTATATTTAAAACCCACTTGTCCTGGGTAATTAGATGCCAATTTCGTGCATGAAGTGCCAGTTTTCCTCCCAAAGTGGCTGCCAAAAGATAAGTGCTTGGAGATGGCAGAGGAAAATCATTGAGACTGTTTACTGTAGGGAGGTGCCTTGTTGCTTCCAGATTTGGAGGTGGAGGCACCCCATTGTTGCGTTCTGTAAGTTCCTTGTGACTGAAACCTGGAGCCTTTGGGGTATCTGGGTTTGACCTCAGCGGCTCTGGTGGGTACTGGAAAGGACAAATTCTTACTAGGCCAGTGCCTACTGAACTTGGGTGGCTGCACTTGTAGGAAATATTTTACAGTCTGCATAGATTTAGCTTTATCATCCATCTTTTTCAAAACGTCTTCTGCCTTATTACCGAATAGACTGTCCTGTTGTAAAGGAGCATCCAACAATTTTGCTTTAACATGATCAGGCAGATTTTGCTCCTTGAACCAAGCATGCCTTCTTATCACAGATCCAGTTACAGCGGCCTTGCAAGAGGCCTCCAAAGAATCAAAACCACACTGCAAAGTATGCTTTCCAACTTGTTCAGCTGAATGCAATAAATCCTGTAACTCTATTTTCCACACAGTCAGAAATCAACATTTTCTGTTTAAGTAGGCCCATGACATGCTGCTGATATTTAAGCATATGAAATCGACAGTTTAAAGCCCTGATTGCCAAGGTTGCAGACGTGTAAACCTTCTTACCCCATCTATCCAGCGCCCTGGAGTCTCTATCAGAAGGGGTATGATTTTTAGCAGTAGAAGCCTTAACGCCCTTGGGATCCTGAGCAATGGTTTCAGGGTCAGCAGTAGGGTTTTTAAAAAGGAATTTGTGGGAGTCAGGAACCCTGTAATATCTGTCTGGCTTGCAGGGAATCAGGAGCAATGCTGGATTCTGAGAAATCATCAACAATGTCTTGAACAGGAGGTATAGCCAAAGGCCTATGCTGAGGAAGGAGGAAATCCCCAAGCCTCTTTTTAGATTCTGAAAAAATCCTGACTCTCCCAGTGAAAATGTTCCCTTAAGGTATGCAAAGTTTCTCCAAAAGAAAAATCCTCAGGCGGAGAAGGGATGAATTCTTCTGCATCAGAGTCCTCATAAGGTGGAATAGATAATTCCTGATCAGAAGAGGAATCAGAAGAAATGGAAACCTGATCTCATGATTCATAATCAGTGCCTTACCTAGGCCTCAAGCTGGAGGGGGATGAGAACCCCTGATCAAGGTAATTAAATCCTCAGCCATTTTGATAATTTGTTTTTTAGGCATAGGGACCTGTGCATATGGCCCATGCGTCTGTTTTTTAGACAGAAGTTGATTTTGGCCTAGGTTTTGAAGATGGCGTCAGTTTAATATACAAATCTTTAGGCCTGAAAACATCCTCAGAAGCCACTGCCTTCTCAGTGGCTCCAGACCCATCTAAGGTAGAGACATTTGCGGGTTCAATACTTGTGTCTCGCGGCATTCCGGACTCAGAATGGGTCTCAGTAGCGGCCTGTGAATCAAAAGTAACAGGCATCAGGGGATGCGAAAGCGCCTCACTGAGAACCGGCGACTGGCTTAGAAGCTTCGTCGGCTTTGGACCTCAACGGTCTGTCTTTTTTCTTGCATTTTTTGTGTATTCCGGTAGTCGGATTGTTAAATGACATTTCTGGATAATTAAATCTTGAGCCAAAATATTTAAATGCAAACATATACCGTCGCTTAATAGTGGGCTGATTAAATTTAGCGCAAAACCGACAGCAAGGCATGTTGTGGTCAGGGTCTAGGCAAGGAATACAGTACAAATGAAAATCCTTATGAGGTATTTGCTTCCCACAATTAATACAATTATTAAAAATTTCAGGAGTTGGCCGACCGGCACTTGTGAACTGCTTCTGCTTTGGGCACAGTGCAGCAAGAAAGACTGATGAAAATGGCATCAGCTGCATGTTTTATATCCCTGATGTCATGGAAGAAGGGACAGCAAACGACGCAGGACCCAAGACCAGGCCGACTGAGGGCAACCTGCCAGCAGATTACCCAAATGTAATGACTGCAACAGTGAAACACGAAGAACATCGGAGAGATCAGGTAATCAGCCAGGCTGCCAGGTTCAAGGTTTGAAGCTGTGGGTGCAGAATCTGGCCCTCCTGCTGGGAGAGCAGGGTAGGGGTCTGAGGGAGGTGCCAGCAGTGACACTGCACAAGAGGGGGTACCAGTGCTGGCGTGGCCAGTCTGGTGCAATCAGTATTGTCCTTGGTTTGTCCTGTTTGATCTTTAGTAGTACCTTGGAGAGGAGAGGCAGAGGGGAAAGGCAAAAACTGATAGGTTTTTCCAGGTGAAGGACAGGGCATCCTTTCCAAACTTGTGGGGAGTCCTTGTGCAGACTTTGTCCAATTGGTAGTTTTGGGGGGAGGCAAACCGGTCTATCTCTGGGGTCCCCCATTTGTTTCCCAACATGTTGAATATCTTTGGTTCCAGTTTCCACTCGTGTGGGTCCATGAGATTTCTGCTTAGGTCATCTGCCAGTGTATTTAGCTTTCCTGGCAGGAATTGAGCCTGTCGGTGCACTTAGTAGCTCAAGGCTGTGTTCCACAGAGCCATGGTTAGTCTACAGAGAGGGTATGAGTGGGTTCCTCCCTGCTTGTTTATGTACCACATAACAGTGGTGTTGTCCGTCTTTACTAATAATTGCCCTGAAGAATGTGGTCCTTGAAGGCTGTCTGAGCATTCTGTACAGCTAACATTTCTTTCTGATTGACATGCAGGTGCATTTGACTTGGGGTCCATTTGCCCTGAATGCACTTCCCTGACAAGTGAGCCACCCATGCATAGTCTGATGCGAGTTGTTAGAGTTTGGGCGGCAGGGGGTAGAATGAATGGCAGTCCCTTGTTTTGGTGGCAGGCCTCTGGCCCACCAAAGGAACTCCATCTGTAGACAAGGTATGATAGGAATCTGATGCTAGATCCTGAGAATGTTGACACCATAGGATTTTTACATACCATTGTAGTTTCCTCACATGCAGTCTTGCATATGAAATTAATATAATGCAGGAGGCCATGAACCTCAGGGCTTGCAGTATTTTCCTTGCAGATAGCTGGGACTTTGTGGCCAGTAGTTTGAAGTAGGCTGTCAAATGAATTTGTTTATCTGGTGTGAGGTAGGCCATCTGGGAAGTTGTATTCAAGCTTGCTCCCAGGAATACAATTTGCCGGCAGGGTACAAGATGTGATTTCTTTTCGTTTATGGTGTACCCCAGAGAAATTAGCAATTTCTTTACAAATACCAGATGATTCAATAATATATCCTGGCTTTCTGTCTGAATTAGACAATCTTCCAGGTATGGGTATATTTGAATATTTATTTGCCTGCAAAAGGCAATGACTGGAGCTAGGCACTTTGTGAATACCCTGGCTGCAGTAGATAAGCCAAAGGGCAGTGTAGAGAACTGATAATGCATGTAGCCTGCTTTGAAGAGCAGGTATCTTCTACAAGATTCCCTTACTGGGATGTGCAAGTAGGCTTCCTTTAAATCCAGTGTTGCCAACCAGGCATCTTTGCCTAGCATAGGAAGCAGCTGATGAAGAGTTAGCATGTTGAATTTTGGGATTCCCAAAAATATGTGTTTAGGAGAGACAGGTTCAGGATAGGACACAAGGAATCGTCTTTTCTGGGTACCAGAAAAAGTCTTGAGTAGAAACCTTGTCCCCATTCTTCTGGGACAGGATGAATAGCCCTGATGCTTAAAAGAGAGAGAAAAAGAAGTTACGTACTCACCATAATGTTACATGTTGGTAGTCCATCTCACCCTTCATTTTTACATACGAGTTCGGAGTCGATCCTCGGCTCCGACTCGGCCGATTTACAAGCTTGAAGACTTCTGGTTGGCTCGTGGCTAAGCAGGTATCCCATGGTGTACCAGTGCAACCCAAGATCTTGTTTGCTGCTTGCTAGAAACAGAAAACCCCCTAACCAACAAACCAATACTAAAGGGTCAGCAACCAAGAGAATCAAATTATTACCTCCAGATCTTCCAGGATGGGAGCAGGAGGGTGGGTTGGTAAAAATGAAGGGCGAGATGGACTACCAACATGGAATGTTATGGTGAGTACATAACTTCTTTGTTAGGTAGTCCAATCTCACCTTCATTTTTACATAAAGGACAGTGTCCCTGGCACCTTATTCTAGGGTGGCTCATTGGAAAATACTCCTGAGCACCGTGGAGCCAAAGGATGCTCTACCCCTGGATGCCAAATCCAACTTATAATGAGTAATAAAGGTGTGAGGGGTAGCCCACGTAGCTGTTGTACAAATATGATCAAGTAGTGCCCTGGCTTGAAAGGTTGAGGAGGTAGACAGAGACCTGGTAGATTGAGCCTTGATCCTGTGGGGTAAAGGTCTGCCCTCCGAATAGTAGATGAAGGCTACACAACTAGAAATCCAATTGGACAATGTCACCTTAGAAACTGGTAAGCCCAATCTGGAGTCTGAGAAAGAAATGAATAACTGATCTGACTTCCAACATTCTTTGGTCCGTTGCAAATGAAAACGTGGCGGTCTATGAACATCCAGTTGGTGGAAATGATATTCAGCTGCATTACAGTGATTGAGAAAGAAAACTGGAAGCTCAATGGACTGATTTAAGGTGGCAGTAGGACAAACTTTGGGAACAAACGAAGGATTGGTGCGTAAAGATACCCTGTCTTTATGAAAGATTAAATAAGGTGGCTTAATAGACAGGGCTTGTAACTCGGATACACGTCTGGCTGATGTAACAGCTACTAAAAACAGCTACTAAAAACAGAGTCTTCCAAGACAAATATTTTAAAGAAGATGAGTAAGAAGGTTCAAAGGGAGGGGATGTCAATTTGGACAACACAATTTAAGTCCCAAGAAGCCACAGGTTCTAGTAATGGTGGTCTCAGTAAAGTGGCTCCTCTCAAGAAAGTCTTGCATAGCTTATGAGACATAAGGTTGGCATTTGGGGACCCTAAATAAAACTGAGAGTGCCAACTGTACTTTGATGGTGGCCGCGGCAGATCCCTGCTGAAAAAGCTCAGAAAGGAATTCCAGAATCACAGGAATCGGAGTGGTGTAAGGATCCATGTTAATTTTCTGTCCAAATAGAAAGCCTTTTCCATTTACTGTCATACAGCTTTCTGGTTGAGGGTTTATGTGAGGATAAGAGAATATGTGACACGGAGGAAGAAACATCATGAAGCCTGACTAGAGATGGAACTGGAGCAGCCATGCTGTCAATTTGAGGGTGTGGAGAGCGGGATGCAACGAACCAGACATGTGGGTCAATAGATAGTACAGTTTTGTACCTACCATAAATGTAGATGTTCGAGGATTCCCTTGCTGCAGTCCTGACAATTGGGTATAGTCCGCGTCCCAGTCGGCCCGAATACCAGAGAGAAGGATCCCGCCGGTCATGGCGCCTAAGACTGACGCCAGTACGTCAGGGTACTAATGCGCATGACCGACGCCATTTCCTCAGTCTTTTCTTGCCCCAGATGTCAGAAGACCCAAAAGACAAGTCCCAAAACAACCTGCACCAAAAACATGTACAATATATACAGTAATACATACAAAAATATAAGCATGAAAACTCACCTACACAACCACCCTGAAACACAGAGGGGGGAGGGTTGATCATAGCAAAGGGGAATCCTAACATCTACATTTATGGTAGGTACAAAACTGTACTATGTTCTTCGCCTTCCCTTGCTGCAGTCCTGACAATTGGGTAGAATCCCAAAGCAGAGGTAAGGGAGGCTGGCAAATTAAAAAGTAGCAGGAGCTGACAACATGCCTTGTAAAACAGCTGTGGCAAAACCAGCTCTAGTCTTAGAGTATATAGGCAGGTGATAATGCCTAGAGAAAGTATGCACTGAACTCCAAGTAGCTGCTTCCAGAATATCCTTAGTTGCCACCCCTTAGAAATGCTCTTTACGTGGTAGTAGCCCTACTGGCATGAGGCCTGATCCCCGCTGGAACCCTTTGCCATGATGAGAATAACAAAATGCAATGCAAAGCCAATCCACCTAGAAATAGTTTGTTTTGACACAGGCTTGCCCTGTGAACTCAAAGCAAAAGAAACAAGTAACTGCTGAGACTGCCTAAAATCTTTAGTCCTGCTCAAATCATAACGCAATTGCCTGTGTACATCTAAAGTGTGCAAAATCTTTTCCCCTTTATTTTGAGGATCTGCAAAAAACGTAGGCAAATGAATAGTTTGGTTTAAAGCCACACTAGAAACCACCTTAGGCATAAAGGAAGGATTAGTGTAATGATACCCTGTCCTTATGGAAAATCAAAATGGGCTCTTCAGCCATAAGGGCCTGCAACTCAGACACCCTTCTTGCAGAAGTAATAGCCAACAGAAAAGCAGTCTTCCATGACAAATATTTCAATTCAGCAGTAGCTGCAGGCTCAAAAGGTTGTAGAGTAAGTTTTTCCAACACAAAATTGAGATCCCAAGCAGGAGTAGGAGCTCTCATTGGGGTCTTATATTCTTTGCCCTCTAAGAAACTGCTTGAACAAAGGATGCGAAAACAAAGGTGGGTCACAATCATAGTGAGCTGAAATTGCTGCAGCATGAATCTTTATGGAAGAGAAGGACAAACCTTTGTCCAATAATTCAGTAAGATATTGAAGAGCCACACTCAAATTAGGCTCTGAAATCTCCAAATTCTTTGCTGTACTCCAAAATAAAAATCTCTTCCATTTTTCTGTACACTCTCCTAGTACTAGGCCTTCTAGCTTCCATAATTACATTTAAAACTTGTTGAGGAAGCTGAGAGCTACCATGCTTCAACACAGAATATGCCAAGCTGTGAGATGAAGAGATTGAAGCTTGACATTGAGCAGATGACCGTCCTTCTGAGATAACAAATGAGGAATCAGAGGTAAAGGCCATGGAGGCTTCTTTACAAGACTCCTTAGAAGTGGGTACCAGTGTTGTCGAGGCCAATCTGGAGCTATCAAAATCATCCTTGGCCTGTCCTGTCTGACCTTTAGTAATACCTTTGGAAGAAGAGGTAGAGGTGGAAAGGCATAGACATGAAGGTTTTCCAACTGAAAGACAGAGCATCCACTTTCCAAGCTGTGTGATGAAACCCCTTTGTGCAATACCTTGGCAGCTGGTGGTTTAGTGGAGAAGCGAACAGATCTATGTCTGGAGTTCCCCATGACACTGTCAATTTCTGAAATACATGAAGATCCAGTTTCCACTGTGGGGATCCATGATTTGTCTGCTTAATACATCTGCTAGGAGTTCTGTGCTCCTGGCAGAAACCTTGCCTGAAGAGTCAGTTGCAGGCTTAGCAGTCTCCCATAAAATCATTGCTTGCCTGCATAGAGGATAAGAATGTGTTCCCCTTGCTTGTTGATGTACCACATGACAGTTGTGTTGTCTGTCAGAATCAACACCTGCCCTGGAAGAAGTAACTCCTTGAACGCCATCAATGCAAACTGGACTGCTAACATCTCCTTCATGTTGATATGTAGATGCTGTAGTCTGGCAGGCCACTTGTCTTGTATCCACTTTCCATTTAGATGAGCTCCCAAGCAGTGTCCGAGGCATCTGTCGTTAAAATCTGACTCCTCTGGCGGGTCACAGAGAGTCCCTTGTTTAGGTGACATTCCTGAGCCCACCACAAGAATTCCTTTTGAAGGCAAGGTATTATTTGAATGACAGTGTCCAAATCTTGGCAGTGCTGTGTCCATACATTTTTGAGATACCATTGCAGCTTCCTCATATGCAGTTTGGCATTGGGAAGCACTAGAATACAAGATGCCATGAACCCTAATGCTTGAAGGACTGTCCTTGCAGTCAGCACGGACTGATGAGATAGTTGATGGAAGTAAAGTGACAGACTCTTTTGTTTGTCCGGGGTTAAAAGGCCATCTGGGCTGCTGTATTCAGTCTCACACCCAGAAAGCACATGTCTTGAGAGGGTACTAGACTGGACTTTATTTCGTTCACAGAATACCCTAGGCATCTTAGCACTGCTATGACATATTCCAGATGCTGTAGAAGGTGTTCCTTTTCTTGAGCCAGAATCAGGCAGTCGTCCAAGTAAGGATAAATTTGAATGCCTTGAAGCCTGAAGTAAGCTATCACTGGAGCCAGAACCTTTGTGAATACTCTGCAGTAGATAAGCCAAAGGGCAATGCAGAGAACTGATAATGAAAATCTCCAGTTCGAAAGATACTGTCTGCAACTTAGCCTTATGGGCACATGAAGGTAAGCTTCCTTGAGATCCAAAGTTACCATCCAGTGATCCTTGCCCAGCAGAGGTAACAGTTGCTGTAACGTCAACATCTTGAACTTGGGAATGTCCAGATAAGTGTTGAGGATAGATAAATCCAAAATTGGTCTCCACGTGTTCCCCTTCTTTGGTACTAGGAACAGGCGAGAATAAAAAAGCCCTTTCTGATACAGGGACTGGCTGAATAGCCCCTATCTGGAGTAACTGAGAAACTTGCTTGAGAGCCTCTTTTCTTTGTGGAGGAGGAACATCTGGCATGCCTTTGAAAGGGGCATTGTGTGGAAATAAAATCTGTACCCGTGATGAATGATATCCAGCACCCATCTGTCTTGAGTGATTAAATCCCAATTTTCTTTGAAAAGAGACAATCTTCCTCCCAAAGGAGCTGCCAGACGAGTCCACTGGCAGCTGAAAAGGCAGGTCATTGGGTCTGCTTACGAAAGGACTGACCCCTGCCCTCACCAGAAGTCTGAGCAGGTGAACTGTCTGATCTAGGCCTAAACGAACCTTGAGCCCTGCCCCTACCACGCCTAGATCTACCCTAGACTGGGAACCATAAGCAGGATATGTCCACCCCTTAGCAGGCCAATTTCTACTAAACTTGGAGGTTGCACCTGCAAAAAATCTTTAACAGTCTGCATAGACTTAGCTTTGTCCTCCATTTTCTTTAAAACTGCTTCCACAGGCGGTCCAAACAACACATCAGACTGTAAAGGAGCATCCAAAATCCTGGTCTTAACATGCTCAGCTAAATTCTGATCCTTCAACCATGCATGTCTGCGAAGAACAGAACTAGTAGCAGCCACCCTCGAGGAGGCCTGAACAGCATCAAAACCACACTGCAAAGAATGCTTACCCACTTGTTCAGACACATGAACCAAATCCAGCAATTCTTTACACTCAATACCTTCCGCCAAAGCATCCACCTTAGATTTCAATTGTGAAAGGAGATAATTCTGATATTTCAGCATATGAAATTGACAATTCAACGCCTCATGGCTAGAGTGGAAGAAGTATATACTTTCTTACCCCACCTATCCAAAGCCCTTGCCTCTTTATCAGAGGGACAGGATTTTTAACAACAGAAGCTTTAACACCTTTAGGCCCCTGAGAAACAGTTTCTGGGTCCGCCCTGGGACTCTTAAACAAATACTTATGAGCTTCGGCACCCTATAATACCTATCAGGCTTAACAGGAGCAGGAGGCAAGGAATCAGGGTTCAGAGAAGCCTCTGCAAAAACATCCTCCACCACATTCAACACAGGAGGAATAGCTAAGGGCCTATGCTGAGGCAGAAACAAGAATTCCCTAAGCCTTTTTCTGGAGTCAGAGTAATCTTGGCCTTCCCATTTAAAGTGCTCCCTCATGGAGTGAAGAGTCTCTGAAAATGAAAAATCCTCAGGAGGAGAAGCTGAAGGAGTGGAATCATCCACATCAGAATCAGAATAAGCAGGAAACTCTTGCAAGTCTTCCACAGAAGACTCTGAAGCCTGTGAACACTGTTCAAAATTATCAAACTCCTGTTCCACCCTAGGCCTCTTATCAGGTGGGGGCATAGAACCTCTAATCAGAGTAATCAAATCTTCAGCCATTTTAAGCATATGTTTCTTAGGCACAGAGCCCGAAATGCTAGGAGAAGCCCCTACAGAAGCTGAACTTGGCCTTCCTCTAAAAGAAGCTCTGGAAACAGAAGGAGAGGCCCTAACTACCTTGGGAAGAGAGGGAAGAACAGTTACCTGAGAAGCCCCTCAGCCTGGCCTACTTCCTGAGAGGGCACAGCCTGTAACGGTAAAGTATCTGCCTGAGACCCCATAGAGACTCCTGGCAAAACCTCTGGCTCCTGAGCCTTCTAAAGGACCGGCGTCCGGGACTGCGGTTCCTCACCCCTAGACTTCACTGTTTTGTCCTTGCGCTTCTTAGATGAAGCAGGCGGCGGAGCATCCGGCGGCATAGTATAATTGCAACGCTTCCCAAACACTAACCTAGCACAATCAAGCCTCCTCTTAATAGTGCGCTTATTAAATCTAGCACAAGAGCGGCAACCAACAACGTCGTGCTCAGGCCCTAAACAAGGTATACACAATGTATGATAATCCCTATGCGGTATCTGCTTCCCACAAGAAATACAGTTATTCACTTTTCTGACATCCGTAATATACTGAGGCAAGAAAAACCAAAATGTTCTAACGGGTTACTTAGCCAACTCTGTACTCGGTCTGAAACTCCGGAAAATCTCAGAACGCCAACCTGCACTCGCAAAATTGCTTCTGCATCGGACCATGCGGCAAAAAAGACTGAGGAAATGACGCCGGTCATGCGCATTAGTACCCTGACGTACTGACGTCAGTCTAAGGCGCCATGACCGACGTCAGCCTTATACTCTGGTATTCGGGCCGACTGGGACGCGGACTATACCCAATTGTCAGGACTGCAGCAAGGGAAGACGAAGAACATCTGGAACTGGGTCCAGAATCCAAGGATCGTCCAGAAGAGGCTCGAGGAAGAAGAACCAGACCCGACGTGGCCAGTAAGGAGCAATGAGGATCAACTTGCTTCCCAGCCGATTGGGGATGAGGGAATGGAGGAAAGGCATATAAAAGTCCCGTGGGCCAATTGTGGACCACAGCGTCTTTGGGTGTCCCCCCCCCGGAGGGGGAAATCAGGGAAAAATAGCTGCTGCACTTGGTATTGACTGGGCTGGCAAAAAGGTCGCAGCAAGGCTGTCCCCATCTCCGGAAAATCTGTTCCACTATTTCCCGTTTCAGAGACGGGTCGTGAGGCAGTAAGATTGCCCGGCTTAGCTTGTTGGCTATCATGCTGGTTGTCCCCGGAATGTGCATTGCCACCAGAAAGCACTGGGAAGAAATCGCCCATTCCCAAACTCGCATGGCCTCTCGATACAGTGGGTAAGATCTGGTACCGCACTGTTTGTTGATATACCACACAACCGACATGTTGTCCGATTGTATCGCAATCATCCCTGGAGGAAGGTCCTGAAGTGCTTGCAACACCAGAAGT
Source organism: Protopterus annectens (assembly GCF_019279795.1). Taxonomy (NCBI): domain Eukaryota; kingdom Metazoa; phylum Chordata; order Ceratodontiformes; family Protopteridae; genus Protopterus; species Protopterus annectens. The sequence continues at coordinate 1,944,878,943 of NC_056743.1, forward strand.
AGCACCCTCATCTCCAGAACATTGATATACAGAAAAACCTTGTGTTCTTGCCATGTGCCGTGGACAGTCCTGCCAAGATAATGCCCCCGCCCCCGACCTGGGAGGCATCCGTTGTCACAGTGGCAAAGGGTTGGCAGGAACAAAGGGAGCTCCCGTGAACAAGTGGTTGGGGGCTATCCACCAATGAAGGTCCTTTTTGCAGGATTCCATCAGCAGGATAGGGTGACTCAGCGGTAGACATTGGAACGACCACTGGGAAGACAGGAGCCATTGGAGGATTCTCATGTGCAACCTGGCAAAAGGTATTAACAGAATGGTTGAGGCCATCGTACCGAGAAGTTGAAGAACCCATTTTGCTTTGACTTTCCGAAGCGGAAGATGCTGAACTTGTGAGATGAGGTTTTGTGCTCTTTCGGCGGGGAGACGAACTGTCATATCCACTGTGTCTACCTCTGCGCCTATAAAAATCACAGATTGCGAGGGCAGTAATGCAGATTTTTCCCAGTTTATGGAGATCCCTAGTTGAGCACAAAGTTGAATAGTGGCATCCCTGTTTTGAATGAGTAGATGCCTGGTGGGGGTGGTCAGGAGTAAGTTGTCCAAATATGGAAACACTTGGAATCCCTGATGTCTGAAGTGAGCTGTCATTCCTGCCATGCATTTCGTGAACACCCTGGGGGCTGTGGTGAGAGCAAAGGGCAGAGCACAAAACTGAATGACTGGCTCCTAGCCGGAAGCGCAGATATCTCCTTGATGCCTTGTCCATTTTTATATGGTAGTAGGCGTCTTGGAGATCCAGAGAGCATATCCAATAGTCTTTCCGTAACGGGAGTATAGACTGCAGTGTGACCATCCGAAACTTGTCCCTCACAGATTTGTTTAATCTGCTGAGGTCCAAAATTTGCTTCCAATCTCCGGTTCGTTTTGGGACTAAAGAACCTGGAGTAAGTTCCAGATCCTGTCTGGTCTGCTGGGAGACTTTTTTTAAGATCAACTTGTTGATCTCCACAGTTGCCTGATCCCTGTGATTGGGTAGAATATTTGGGATTTTTTGGGAACAAACGGTGGAAGGGAAAAGGGTATGATATAGCCTCTGGTAACAACTCTTTGTACCCACTTGTCTTGGGTTAAATTTAGCCAGGCTTCTGAATACAAAGAGATGCGACCCCTGACTGGCCCCAGAGAAATGCAGTCAGGCCCTACATCAGGAGCGCTGATAAGGCCGACTAGCGAAAGGAATCACGGCCTTGTTAGTACTGCAGACCGCCCCTGCCTCTGGGGCGACATCTACCATTTCCTCCTCCTCTGCCTCTGAAGGAGGATTCACTCTGTGTCCGGAAAGACCCTCTGGGACTTTTTGAACCACATTTTACCTCCCCTTTGACCTTTGGGGTATGGTCGAGAAGGAATGGTAAAACAGACTCCCACAGCAGTCTCTCTCCTTCCTGCTCACACCAAGTGAGTGTTTCTTTCATCTTGGGACCAAACAAAGAGGAACCATTAAACGAACGTTGGTGAAGGTGGACTTGAACGGCTCTGCAAAATTGCACAGGCGTATCCAGGAGTGGCGCCCAAGGGCAACTCCTGAACCCGCTGCTCTGCTCGCTCCATCAGCCGCATGGGAGAAGCCGCATGGAGGAGTTAACTACAGAATTTAGGGTGGACAAGTGAGCAGAGATCCTATCAGGGACTCCCTCAGGACAAGCACCCTGTATGGAATCTCCTAACTCCTTGAGGAGATCCCTCTGCAACCTAGTGAAGTGAGTAAGATAGTTCAGAGATCTAAGTGTAAATGCTGCTGAACTAAATACACGCTTCCCAAATCTGTCCATCTGTCGAGACTCCTTGTTTGGCGGATGAACAGAGGAAGAAGTCTCCGCCAGCTCCTTCGTGGCCACCGCCACCCCCATGGCATCTACAGGAACACCCTTAGACAAGAACTCTTTTCCAGGAGGGGCAGACAAACTTATTTGGTCTCCTGTGGACTGGCTCCATGGCAATGGGTGTATCCCACACCTTCCGACTAACCAGATCCATTAGTTCGTCAAAAGGTGAGACACCCAAGAGTCAGATAGTTGAGACTCAAAAGCCTTCAGGTACACAGACTCCTCATCAGAAGGGTTGACAGTGGGCCAGTCGCACCTCTGTTCAAGGATCTCCAGGATGTCCACAAAGGAGACATCAGAGACTCATCTTCGGAGTCAATACGCTTCCTCTTGCATACCCTCTTCCAAGGGGGCTCCTCGAAGGGACATTCTGTGGAGATCTCGGAAGAGTGGAGACCACCAGCCGGTGGCTCCTGAGGCTGCGGTTCTCTGCTGTCTCCGGAGAGAGAGTAGGTACTGAGACTGAAGTGGGTGCCTTGGGGGGGAAAGAGTGCTTGTACCACTGGCAGGGGCTGTAGATTGAGACAGCATGCTCCACCTCAAAAGCAGACCTCTCCGGCTCCGAAGACCTCCCCCGCTCCGAAGAGACAAAGGTTGGCGCAGGAGCAGAGCCATCGGCTCTGAAACAGATGCAGGGTCTGAGCTCACCCTGGCGGAAGCACTGAGAGGAAGGCTCAGAATTGAAGAAGATGGATTCAAACCTTCCCCATCAGCGCAGACAGAAGAGCTTCGGTCCCTGGACACGATGGACGGAGCCGAGCATGTCTGAGCCAAACTCCGCTCCAATGCAGCAGCAAAGGGAGCCGAAACAGAGGGTTCCTCTACTGGTAACAAGCACTCCGGCTTCGAAAGGCCAACATGGCTCGTAGGAGGAATCACAGACGAGGGCAAAACTGGATCAAGTGGCTCCAGAACAGACTGGGTCGGAGCCAACAAAAATTTAGGCAGAGCAGACTACTTCAGCAGTCTCAGTACTACCCCTCTCCACATCTTCTTCCGAAAGGCTCCTGGAAGATCTGGAAGATAAAGTAGGGGATCTCGACCTAGGAGGCACTGAAGACTTTATTAGCAAAGAGACTGGTAGGGATTCTATAGACCGGCTCTGAACAGTAGTCAACTATTTCCAAAGGTTCAGAAGTCTGCACCGAAGCACCTGTGACCGACTCTGATACCATGGTGCTCTCCTTCGGCTCCGAAGACTAAGGAGTTGAAGAGGCAGATTTGGCAATTTGGAAGGCGGCTCCGAGACACAAGCTTTAGGTTTGGATTCAGATCGAGATTTTGTAGACTTGGAAGAAGCTGATGAACTAGATAAGGTTTCCTCAAAGGCTGATTTCAGAAGACTCTTGAGCATCAGCTTGATCTTTCTCTCCTGCAACACTCTAGGAGAGAAAGCATGATTCCTACAAATGGATGGCTCCCAAGCAGTAGACAGCTACTGTGGCCATCCATTAATGACATTTTCTGGGAGCATTTCATGCATTTTTTGAACCCAGAGGGTTTATGCTCCTTGCTATCCTTAGATATTGCAGACACATGCAAAACCAGAGAAGAGATAGGAAGTGAGAGAAAAAAATGAGGACTAGGTCCTCTAAAACGGGACTAGCCCTGCAGAAGAGTTACACAAGGACTAGGTCCTCTAAGTTAAATGGGCCTAGCGTGGTGTAAGAAAAACTCTGTCTTCTAACTTAAACAGACCAAGTATTTAACAGACACACAGATTCAGTCACACAGGAAAAAATTTGAGATGTCTAAAAATACAAATACAAGAGTTACACGTGGACGAAGTTAAACGGGCCTAGCCCTGTGAAACAGAAAACTAAGTCTTGTAACCTAAACAGATCAAGTATTTAACACAGACACACACAGGTATAACCACACAGGAAAAATTTTGTTAACGGCAATCCTATAAATACCACCTTAGTGGATCCCCGCCAATAACAAGTTAAAACTCAACAGTGACCAACAAAGGTCTGAGCAGTACAAATAAATCAACAGGAGCCCCTGTTGATTAACAGCAGGAAACAAAAACGCCAAAACAAACGCTCTACCTAGGCAAAAAAGCGCAACGGCGCCTAACTGGCACACAGGATACTAAAACTAATACAGTGAAAAATGTCCACAAGGACAACTTAGGCAAAGGCCTATAAGATAACACTAATATAACACTAAATATGCAATATCCACTAAGAATGTAAAGAATTGAAAAGGACTTGGCCAGAGCCAAGAGAAGCACATACGAACTCGTCGACGTGGAAAATGAGATCTGGGGATTGCACTGTTGCACCATGGGATACCTGCTTAGCCACGAGCCAACCAGAAGTCGAGCTTGTAAATCGGCCGAGTTGGAGCAGAGGATCGGCTCCAAACCCATATGTAAAAATGAAGGTGAGATTGGACTACCTAACATCTTGCTTTTGAGCCTCTGCCCACTGATTTGGGGGTAGATTTGGCCAACCGTGTGGGGTTGGTAAGGAGTGGAAGTGGAATCTGTATCCTTGGGAAATTACATTTAAAACACATATGTCCTGGGTAATGAGTTCCCAATTTTTTACCTGCAGAGCAATCTTTCCCCCTAAAGGAACAGTCAGTTGAGCAGGGCTTGGAAGGTTTAAAGTTAAGCCATTGAGACAGTTTACCATAGGAAGGAGTCTTACTACTTCCTGCTTTGGAAGTGGGAGCCCCCCACTTAGTCCTGTGAGTCCTTTTGGGACTGCAGCCTGGGTGTCCTGCTCGTTCTGGATTTGGACTGAAGGCCTGGAAGAGGCAGGAAAGGACCAATTCTTACAGGGCCAATGCCTACTAAATCTGGGAAGCTATACTTGCAGGAAATCTTTAACAGTTTGCATAGATTTAGCTTTTTCCTCCATCTATTGAAGTACTTCCGCTTTGTTGCCAAACAGTCGGTCTTGGTTTTAGGGAGCATCCAGCAATTTAGCCTTAACATGATATGGCAAAGATTGCTCCTTAAGCCAAGCATGCCTTCTAAGTACAGACCCAGTGACAGCAGCCCTGCAAGATGCCTCTAATGAATCAAAACCACATTGCAAAGTATGTTTTCCAACTTGTTCAGCAGAATGCATTAAATCCTGTAAATCTATTTTCAGCACAGTCAGGAATAAACATCAATTTCTGTTTAAGCAATCCAATAATATGCTGCTGATACTTTAACATATGAAACTGGCAGTTTAAGGCCCTAATGGCAAAGGTTGCAGAAGTGTATACCTTCTTACCCCATCTATCCAGTGCCCTGGAATCTCTATCAGAGGGGGTAGGATTTTTGGCAGTAGTAGCCTTAATGCCCTTGGGTCCCTGTGAAATGGTCTCAGGATCCGCAGTAGGATTTTTAAAAAGGAACTTGTGAGAATCAGGAACCCTGAAATACCTACCAGGTTTTCAGGGAGCAGGAGGTAAAGGGTCAGGGGCCAGGCTAGATTCCAAGAAGGCATCAACAATGTCCAGTACAGGAGGTATAGCTAAAGGCCTGTATTGGGGCAGGAGTAAGAAATCCCTATGCCTCTTTTTGGAGTCAGAGTAATCGTGGCTTTCCCAGCGAAAATGCTCACTAAGAGTATGCAAGGTTTTACCAAAAGAGAAATCCTATGGAGGGGAAGCAGAGGGAATGGAGTTCTCCTGCATCAGAATCCTCATAAGCAGATAAGGATAAATCCTGGTCATCAGAGGAAACAGAAATTTCAGAGCCCTGATCAGAAGAATCAGTCCCAAGGTCTCAGAGGGGGAAGGGTGGCTTCCCCTGACTAGAGTATTAAGGTCTTCAGCCATTCTTATTTCTTCTTTAGGCATAGGGGCCTGACCATGCGGTCTGGGCTTCAGTTTTCTAGGCATGGATCGAGTTTTAGGCCTTGAAGTAGAAGATGGTGTCGGTTTATTATGCAAGTCAGTAGGCCTGAATACACCCTCAGAAGCCGGTGCCTGCAGAGCGGCTCCGGACACATCCAAGGTAGAGACATCTGCAGGTTCCACAGTCGAGGAAGCATCTCGCGGCATACCGGACTCCAAATGGGTCTCAGTAGAGGGCTATGAATCTGAAGTAGCAGGTATCAGGGGCTGCGAAAGCACCTCACTGAGTACTGGCGACTAGCGTAGGAGAAGCATCGTCAGCAGCTTTGGACCTAAGCAGTCTGTCTATCGTTGCGTTTTTTCGGAATGTCGGTAGTCGGGTGGCTTACTGAAGCCATTTCTGGATAACTGAATGGAGTACCAAAATATTTAGAAGTGTAAATGAACAGACGACGAATAGTTCGAGGTTTGAATAAGGCACAAAACCGACAGTGAGGTACCTCGTGGTCTGGGCCTAAGCAAAGAATGCAGTACGAATGAAAATCTTTGAGGTATTTGCTTTCCACAAGAAATACAATTGGTAACTTTTACTGACATCGGTTTAGAGCAAGAAAAAGGTCCCCCAATGGGGTACTTAGCTTAGTTGACTTCGATTCTGAAACTCAAAAACGAAAATTTCAGGAGTTGGCCGACCGGCACTTGCAAACCGCTTCTGCTTCGGGCACCACACAGCAAGAAAGACGGATGTAATGGTGTCGGCTACATGCTTTATACCCAGACTACCGGACGTCATGGAAGATGAGACAGCAACCGATGCAGGACCCAAGACTTTGATAATCAGGCCGACTGAGGGCTACTGCAAGCAGATAACCCAAATGTGATGACTGCAACAGTGAAACACGAAGAACATCTCGCCTAAATGAAGTGTTACAACCAGAAAACCCAATAGTTTTCAGAGGGCCTCTATTCTCAGATGAGTTATTTAAAACTGCACCCTGCTTCACATAGGCCTCCTGTCTTGCCCAAGTGAAGGCATTTGTTTCCAGACCATATGTGCCAGATCACATCTATGACCACAAACACTTGTCCGTTTTTGAAAAATATAAAACTACTTGCAATACCAAAATGAGAAAATTACAAAGTGCTGTTAAGGCCAAGCAGCACAACTGTTGGGAGACTGAAAGAAATCATCCCAAGGATGTTCCATTGTGAGCTACATCAGAAACCACTAAGAGGCTTTCTTCCTATAAAGGAGAGCTCTGCAAAGCTGTAGTAACAGCTCACAACACTAAAAAACAACTGGTCAAGAGCTTACAGACTATTTATCCCCCTTCCCGGCTACAGGGGATACATACATTAATGCTTTAAGAGGCATGGAATACATTAGTGAGTGACAAAACAGACCTCTGCAGGTTGCAAAAAACATTGGCATGATGCACACAGCTGTAGGAGTTCATGTTTGGACTGCACCTTTGCAGTGAGCTCTCTACAAGGCAAGCCACTTTTGAATTTAGTTCAATTTGAGCAAGACACCACAGACAAGTTGATCCTACTGCAACACTAAAATAGGTGAAATATGGAAGCACACATACAATACAAAACTATGAGCCACTGACCAAAAACCGCTACAAAATTGTTTCATCATACACAACACTGTCCAGTGACAAAGTATTCCTACAGCAAAAACTCAGGTCAGACCCGGCAAGGGAGTGACTCCTCACTACCCCCCCCCCCCAAAGCATGCACAAAAAACAAAAATAAAATAGCTTATCAAGGTATTACTGAGCAGCAGAGTAAAGCAGACAAACTTTGAGCTACTGCACGACTTATCCAAGCAGAAGTGTTAGTAATTAACTTGCAGTATGTAACACTTGTTTAATGAGCATGCCTTACCTATCAAGCTCCCAGCAGTCTCATTATACGCCGTAGTATGTTGCAAGTCTATCTTTTAACAGAGGTGGGAACTGTTCTGAAAACTGCTGCCAGTTCTCTTCTCCAACCTGGTCTCTGAACCCATGAAGAATCTGAGGGGAGAAAAACAAGTTGATAATATAAGCTGTCCTCCCCACAGTGCACATTAAACTTAATTTAGTCTCCCAAAAGCATTATCCCTGTCAAAACTACATTTCAGTTTTTCATCAAGATGAAAAACTGATCATATCACTCTCAAAGTACTCTGCAGTGCATATTTTTTCCAAAGTGGTTTAATATGGTACAAGTGAGGCAACTAAACCAAAAGATTAGTTGTGTAAAATCTTAATATAACCACAGATGTCCTTCACACTGTGGGATTTCCCACCTAAAGCGACTCGACATGGGCTCCTATACAAAAGCTTAAGCCTGGCTACTGTAGGTGCGTGGGACATCACACTCAGCGCCACAAACCATGGACCATAAATGTGAAGTCTGCACAGACAGACCTCTAAACTTGAAGCCTAGGATAAGGTGTACGTAAGAACAAGTTCAGGCTAAGGAGCAAATGTCCCTGAAGGGCTGTACAGATTAGCCTGTAGGGAGTGGATACAGAGGTCAAAGACCAACCATCCAGTAGAGATAGAAAAAAGAGGTATTGGAGGGTGGGACGGAACACTGCAACATGGAAGAGGACAGCTATGGTAAGATTTTACACAACTATTCTATGTCGCAGTATTCATACTGTGGGAGAGTACCACAGCTAGGAGTGAAGGGAGGCGGTAGAGGATTCCAAGAATCCCTGCAGGATTGCCCTGGCAAATCCTGCTCTGGCCCTGGAGCCCTGGTCTAGGTTGTAGTGTTTTGTGAAAGTGTGAACTGTAGACCAGGTAGCTGCTTCCATGACGGAGGCTGTGCCCAGCCCTCTAAGAAAGGCCCTGGAGGTAGCCATGCCTCTAGTGGAATGAGCCTCAACTCCTTGAGGCAATTGTTTGCCATGATGTGAGCAGCAGAACAAAATGGATTTCCTGATTTAACTCATTACAGCCGAGTGATGTCTCCAGGCGTTTCTGCAGTTACACCCTACTGCTCCTCTAGGCGTCAAATATTGCCTGTTCATATTTGCATTAATAATTCCAAAACCATGTTACATACAAGGTATCAGAAAATTTTATCTTGAAGCATACATGATAGCAAACACAATTGTATTGATATATGACCTCTGTCAATGGGTACTTGTTAAAAATGTAAGGTGATAACTTCAATTTTTAAATGCTGAAGCCATGCCCACTAGGAGTTAAAGGTACACACTCAAAAGAGCTCTACTGGAGGGAATACAGGAAATGGTTTATTTTGGAGATTGCCCTACCTAGAGCCCTGGGGTGGAAAGAGATGAAGAGCTGGTCAGATTTTCTGAAGGACTTCATTTTGTCTAAGTAGAATCTCAGTTGTCTGTGCACATCTATGGAATGAAGGATCCTCTCTGCTGCATTAGTTGGAGAGGGGAAGAAGGTAGGTAAGAGAATGGACTGGTTTAAGGATAGTTCATTCACCACTCTGGGCATGAAGAAAGGGTTTGTGCACAAGGTCACCCTGTCATTGTGGAAGGTGGTGTAAGGAGGACAGGCCATGAGGGCCTGTAGTTCAGACACACTCCTAGCAGAGGAGGCAATGGCCACTAAAAGAATGGTTTCCATGTGCACATTTGTAGAGAAGCTGTGCTGGCTCAAAAAAAAGGTAAGGTGAGTTTTTCCAGCACAAAATTGAGGTCCCAGGGAGGAGGGATGGGTTTTCTTGCTGGTCTGATATGCAAGTCCCCTCTCAGGAAAAATGTAACGTCCAGTCTGGAAGGCAGTGGTGTCTGTAAAGGCAAGCAGGCTGAAATGGCAGAAAGGTGAACTTGTACTGAAAAATATGCTAGTCCTTGCTTAATGAGCTCGTATATACAGCCAAGGACAAGTGAGGGCTCTGCCTGTAAAGGGTTCCCGTCCTTAATGGACCACCATCTTGAGAATCTCTGCCATTTAGACAAATACTTTTTCCTAGTAGTTGGTTTCCTGGCCTCCCTAAGGACTGAGAGCACGTCCTCTGAGTAATGTTGTCTGAAAGGGATCAGAAGTTGATCACCCAAAGAGTTAAATGCAGCAGAAGCAGCTGGGGATGAATGAGAGATCCATTTTGTTGTGTTAGTAGGTCCACCTTGTGGGGTAACTTGTGGTGATTGCCCTTGGGTAGGGAATGAAGGGGGAACCAGTGTCGCCTTGGCCAATAGGGAGTTACCAGCAAGATTTTTGGTTGGTCCTTCCTGATCTTAAGGACCTTTTGTATTAGGGGGAAGGGAGGAAAGGTGTACAAGAACATTCCCTTCCATGGAAAGCTGAAGGCATTCACCCTCAAGACTAGTTGAGTCTGATCCCTGGTGCAGAACTTGTTTAGTTGTCTGTTCTGGGTGGAGGCAAACAGATCCACTTGGTGTGCCCCACTGGTGGGCAATGTCCAAGGTTTCTCTGTGCAACATCCATTTGTGTTGAGAGGCTGTTCTGCTGAGTAAGTCAGGGTGTTTGCTTTCCTGAGAGGGGATGTAAGAGGCCTGCAGGAAAAGGTTGTGATTGGCTGCCAGATCCCAGATTTGTAGGGTTCTCTGGCAAAACTGGTACAAAGGTGCACCTTCGTTTGTCAAGGTACCACATGGTTGCAAGATGGGAAGGAAAGCTTTTACAGCCAGCAAGACTTTCTTTGACACTGTGTTGCTTTTGCAGGGGTCAAACGCTGTTATACCCTGAAGTCCTTTAACGTTGCCCCCCACCCCAAGTCGGATGCATCTGTGTGCATGAATTGAGTGGTGGAAGGAGTTGAAGAGGTATGCCCTGGTTCTGTAAGATTTGCTGAATCCATCACTTCAGTTCCGTTTTAAAGCAGGGCAGAAGGGAAATAAGTGTTGGCTCTGAGACCACACATTCTTTAGGTACCACTGGAATTTTCTCATGTGCATCTTGGCTAATGGGAGCATGGGAATAGTAGCTGCCATGAGACCTAGGACTTGCAGAAATTGTCTGCAGAGAGATGTGATTATGAAAGTAGGCTTTGAAAATGGGTGGAGAGAGACTGCACTTTGGTAGGAGAAAGGATCTCACCAGGTTTGTTCTGATCCTGTAGCCTAGGAAAACTTTATCCTGCTAAGGAAGGAGAGAGGATTTCTGTAGGTTGAAGGTGAAGCTCAAATTGTGAAGGAGAGTCATGGTGAACTTGAGACGAGTTTTGTATGGTGGACTGATTCTGCCAGAATGAGAATGTCATCCAATTAAAGGTAGATTTGGACTCCCTTGGTTCTGCAATAGGCAATGGCTGGGGCCAAGCACTTAGTAAATACTCTGGGAGCTGCAGACAAGCCAAAAGGCAAGGCTGTAAACTGAAAGCGTGAAGAGTGGCCAGGCAAGTGCAGAAACTTCCTTTGAGAGGGCCTGATAGGAATGTGCAGGTAAGCATCCTTTAGGTCCAGAGTGACCATGAAGGCTTGTGGTGGAATGAGGGGTAGAAGAGTTTGAAGGGAGGAGCATCCTGAAGGAGGGAACCTTTAGGAACAAGTTCAGGTAGGATAAATCCAAGATTGGCCTGCAAGGGCCATCCTTTTTGGGAACTAAGAATAGACGGTAATAGAAGCCTTGTCCTTCCTGTCCTGTGGGAAATGGTTCTATAGTTCCTAGAGTCAGGAGTTCTTTCAATATGAGGGGGAACAGATGAAGCTGATTTTTTGGAGGAAAATGATGCTTTTTGGTTTTTCCTTCCAGGATAGAAAATATCCTTTTTGGATGATGGAAAGAACCCAAAGATCTGGGGTGATGTTTTTCCAGAAGGGGAGGCAGTGGGTAAAAGGCAGGCGGACAGAGGCAGTTGAGCAAGACAGTCAACTGAAGTGGGGCCTCCTCTGTCTGGAAAGGGCTGCTTGTCTGGGGGCTGAGAGTTGGGAGGTCTGGAGTAAGGCAGTCTCCTGGATTCCCTATGAGGACTAGAGGAGGAAGGACGTGACACTGAGGGAGTCCTTCTGACAAAGGAAGTTTTAGCTGGATAGCACCTGTAATATCTATGGAAGGGGGACACCGGCAGATGCTTAATTGTCCTGCAGTTTTGCTTTTCTCTTGGAAGGTTTTGAAAAGTTCTGCTGAATTTTTCCCAAATAAAAGGTTGTGGTCCAGGGGAGCATCCATGATTTTGAATTTAAAATCCTCTGGTAGAGGTTGTAGGCGAAACCAGTAAGATCTGTGCAAGTCAGATGCAGAGGCAACAGATCTGGCTGAGGCCTCTGCTGCATCATAACTTTACCAAATAGCGTGATGCAAAGTCAGATTTGGTTGGACAGTCTGAGGTGGAAGCCTGGGAGACCAGGTCCAGGGCGTATTTAACCATGTGGGTTTGGTAATTGATGGCCCTGAAGGCCAGGGTAGAGGAAGTGTATAACTTCTTACCCATTCTGTCCATGGTTTTACGATCTTAATTTGTGTGAAAAAGTGAAGCAGAAGGCAATTGCCTAGACTGTGTCTGGGGACAGCAATAACTGCTGGGTCTGCCAGGGGAGGTTTCACCAAGCACTTTGTAAAACCTAGCTGTCCTTTTAGGGGCAGGAGGTTGAGAGTATGGATTCTTAGAGACTGAATTAAAGGGATCCAAGAAGGCTGGAAGCACTGGAGGAATAGCTGAAGGAGACGGACTCAAGCTGCAAAAGTTCAAAAAATATTTTCTGGGTATCTGTCATCAAGATAGTATTCCACCTGAAGTACTCTCAGTTTTGAAATAGCTTCCCCAAAGGTAATATTCTCTGGTGGGGAATTTCCCTCAATGGAGTCCTCGTCTGGGGATATAAAGTCCTGCGTTAAAGAATTGAACTACTGCCAATCTGGAGTTCCTTGATTCATAGGCTTCAAGTGTTTTGTCTTTTGTTTTTTCCTTGTTGGCGTTGGCTTAGTAGGTCTAGAGACAGAGGCCTGGGTGGAGCAGGAGAGGTCTCTGTCGGCCAACCAACCAATGGTTCCCCCTCAACGTCTGTTGTGGTTGGCGTCTGGATGACTCTGCAGACATGCTCTCTGTGGCTGCAGTAATGGCCCCTTCCAGTGGAACCATCAAAGCTGACCAAGGGTTCCTTGGCCCCTATATTGGTAGTCGGTGGGACATCCGATGGGGGAGCGGCATTGGGAGTAGGCCTGGAAACCTTTGCCTTCTTCCTTGGTTGCTCATAAGGGGCTGACTGACTCAGGATCCATCCTGAGAGTAAGACGTTTTAATCGTTGATTCTCTAAATACAAATTTAGCATGTCCTCATTGCAAAGGTGTCTGAAGGGGATCAGAATCCTATAAGCCACAGTGTCAGGTGCAGGAGCTGCCACTGTGGATGAATTAGTGATCCCTTGTGCTGTGAGAGGTCCACCCTGGGAGGAAACTTGTGGTGACTACCCTTGGACAAATGTAGGAGTAAGGAGAATCAATGCTGTCTGGGCCAGTAGGGACTCACCAACAAGAGGACCTTCTGAATGAGTGGGAAGGGGGGGGGGATGCACACAGATATTTCCCCCTTCCAAGAAACTGAGAAGGCATCTGTTGCCAGTCCCTGTGGTTCTGGTGCAGAAGCCAGGAAGCTGCCTGTTGATAGTGGAGACAAACAGATCTATTTGGGGTATATCCCACCTGAGGACCAGATCCAGAAATACATCTCTGTGCAGCATCCATTTGTAGTTGTTTGTGCTGATCCTGCTCAAATAATTTGCCTGTTTGTCGTGGAGAGAGGGAACGTAGGCTGCCTGCAGGAAGATTCATTGTGAGGTAGCCAATTCCCATACCAAAAGGGCTAAACTGCAGAGCAGGTAGGACTTGGTCCCTCCCTGTTTGTTGATGTACCACGGTACAGTTGTGTTGTCTGTGTACATCAGAAGAGTCCCCTGTAGAATGAATGGTTTAAATTCCTGGAAGGGTAGAATTGCGCTCATCTCCCAGGTGTTTAGGTGTTCTGATTTTAGGTGATTTGGCCACAGTCCCTGCACCTGTCAGTGTCTGAGGGTGGCTCCCCATCCCAGGTCTGAGGCGTCTGTGTGCATGACCTGAGTGGGTTGTGGTTGGAGTGGGAGGCCTGGGTTGCGCTGTACCTGATCCAACCACCATAGTACTTCCTTTTTTTAGACAAGGTAGAAGAGGTAGAATGTGCTCTAGAGGCTGGTTGCATTGCTTCCAGACTGAGTGGATGTACCACTGCAGCTTCCACATGTGTAGCCTTGCTAAAGGCAGCATGGGTATCGTGGCTACCATGTAGCCCAGTAGCTTGATGTACTGCCTTGCAGTCAGCTCTGTAGAATAAAGTACCTGGAGGAGATTTTCTGACAAAGGAGCTCTCTTCTGGAGGTGGTAGGTATGCCTCCATGAGATCTGAGCGTATTTTGCACCCTAGGAACACAATGTCCTGAGTTGGTTGAAGATGGGATTTTGGCAGATTAATCTGGAATCCCAGAGACTGCAGTAAGGCCACCACAAAGTGGATGTGCCCTTGCAGTATTTGCTGGCTGGGAGCCTGGATCAGCATGTCGTCCAGGTAGGGGAATATCTGTATTCCTTTTGTCTTGCAGTAAGCCTCCACAGGTGCTAAGCATTTGATAAAGACACTGGGTGCGGTGGAAAGCCCAAAGGGCAAGGCAGAGAATTGCCAATGAAAAGAGCCCACCAAGAATCTTAAGTATTTCCTGTGGGAGGGCCTGATTGGGACGTGGCGATAAGCATCTTTTATGTCTAATGTAGCCATGAATCCCTGTGTGATAAATCAGGGGGAAAAGGGCTGGTAGGGTAAGCATTTTGAAGGTAGGGACTTTAGGAAGATATTGAGGTAGGAGAGGTCTAGGATGGGTGCCCATGGTCAGTCTTTCCTGAGGAAAAGGAAGAGCCTTGAATAGAAACCTTCCTTTTGCAAAGGAGAGAACGGACTCTATGGTGTTCTGGTTTAAGTGTCTGCAATTCGGGTTGTAAGAGGTGCATCAGCTGTGTAAAGGGTCAAGAAATGCTCTGCCATACAGGAGGGGAGAGCAATGACATGAAGTAGCCATTTTGGAGGATGGACAGAACCCACTTGCTTTAGTGAGGAGGGCCCAAAGAGGGAGAGCATCAGACAGAGGTACAGTAGGAGGTTGGGGGGGGACTGGCAGGTAGTCAGATGTTACCTGCCCTGTCCTGAAAGGGAGTTCTCTGGCTAGAGGCAGTGGATGCTCTAGGTGGAAGAGGTTTTCTGGTGGACGAGGTCTAGGAGGAGGAGTGGGCCGGAAGTGCTTCCTAAAAAACTGTTTTGGGAAGGGTAGTTCATGTGAAACTTAGAGACTGGTGAAACCAATAAATGTTGAAGGTCCTGCATCTCTTCCTTTCTGCTGCAGAGATTTGAAGAGTTCTGCAACCTTTGAGCCAAAAAGTGCAGCATTGTCCGGGGGGAATCAGTGAGCTTTGCCTGAAATCTTGCAAGAGTTGTAGGCGAAGCCAGAGGTATCTGCGTAAGGCAGATGCTGATGCTGCTGACCTGGCAGAGGATTCAGCAGCATCACGGTTACACTTGGAGTGTCTGGTGACCTGGGATGTGAGAGCCAGGAGAGAGGACAGTGATGCTTTGGCAGGGGAGTCTGGGATATCTGTCAAATGTTTGGTAGCAGATTATAAAACAGATAAGGTGTACTTGGCCATGTGGGTCTGATAGTTTGTGGCTCTGAAAGCTAAAGTAGCAGAAGTATAAATCTTTTTGCCTAATCTTTCCATTGTCTTACTGTCCTTGTCAGATGAGAGAATGGTGATAGTAAGCAAGAGTTTAGTGGCTTTGTCAGTGGCAACAGAAACGGTGGCTGGGTCAGCTGGTGGGCACTTTATCAGATGCTTAGCAGTGTTGAGTACTTTTGTAAAGACTACAAAGCCTGCGTGGGGCATGAGGCTAAGAGTCAGGGTTCAGAGATGCCGAAGAAAGGCATCTTGGAAGGCAGGGAGGATGGGAGGAACAGCAGACGGGATATGGGTTTCCATCTGAATGAGGTCGTAGTACCTTTTTTGTACCTCAAGACATTTCCGAGGAATTCTATTTAAAGTGCTCCTTCATCCTAATCGTCTCGCTGAAGGTCAGGTCTTCCACTGGAGAATCGGGGTCTACTGACTCTTCCTTTCGGGAGCCGTATCCCAAGTGTGGAGAGAAATGGGAGTTGTAGGAAAGATTCCTCAGAGGAATCTGAAAGGATCTCCTCTTCCCTGGGAGCTTAATCTGCAGGCAGAGGCCTAGGGCTTAGTAGAAGTGTAGGCAGAAGTAGGTGTCATGAAGTCACTGAAATTACTCTGGCTGAAAGCTTGCCAAATCAGGCATGCTTTCTGAAGAGGGGGAATTTGCTTTCTCTTTTCTCTCCTTTTTAGAGGGGCAGTGGACATCTGTCTGGAAACCGGTGACTGCAATAGGTTGGAAGGCTCAGATGACTCCCCATGAAACACTTGCACCCCCCCCCCCCGGCGTCAGCTAGCGGCACCGGAATAGCCTCACAGGACGTGCTCTCGCCTGTGGAAGGTGTGGCATCCTTGGAGGTACCTGCGACCTCCGAAGTGGCGGATCTGGAACCCGATCCTGAAACCAGGCCCATGTCAGCCACCGGTTGGGAGTCGGCTGGAAGAGGCTCAGCAGTAACTGAAGGCTGCAAGGTCCTGGCCTTTTTGGCAGTTCTATGGGGACATCAGAAGAGCCCGCCATCCTAAGCGTGAGAGGTTTCAAACGTTGGTTCGCAAGGTATACGTTTAAAGTATGCAACAGACACAGCAAAGTTTTCAGTACGAATGCCTGGCAAATAGGGCAGGCCTTATGGTATTGAGATTTTCTTAAAAGAAACGGCACATATCGTGGGCGTCCTTATGAGGGATCTGGCATCCACACTGACACTTAACCTTTCTGGATAACATTAACAAGCAATAATCAAAATTAGGACTGGGAAAAAAAAAAAAAAAAAAAAAAAGGTTCCCAAACGCGGTACTTATCTGAATAACGAAGACATCAGCGGTAACAGACATCAGCAGTAACAGTACACCTAGCGTATGACTGGCGGCTAAAAAGTTCTGAGGGCTGGAGCATGCAGTCACCTTTATGGCCCACAAAATCTCGTCCACATCTGACGCACCACAGAGGGACTGAAAGCTTTTGGATATTGGCCATATGTACGCAAGACTGAAGGGATAAACCCATATGCAGAATACTGCAACATTGGAAGAGAAAGACATCAGAAATGGTGGAGAGTGAAAGGGCCGAGGGCCTAAGCCATGATGGCCTGCATCAAGGAGCGAGTGAAGGATTGCCAGTCAGGTAATCCCTCAGCAGAGGAAGGGAGAGGTTTGCTTTTTTGTTTCCCTTTTTAGAGTAGTAGTCCTGGTAGAAGGCCTAGTTTCAGGGGCCTGAGTTTGAGCTGGGGCTTCAGGTAGTGGTATCACAGTCAGGTGTCCGGCGAGGCCTGGTTCCCCCTAGACATCAGTAGGGACCAACATCAGAGTTGCCTCCGTGGACATGCCAGCCGTTACTTCTG
The DNA here is from genome assembly GCF_019279795.1 of Protopterus annectens. NCBI lineage: Eukaryota > Metazoa > Chordata > Ceratodontiformes > Protopteridae > Protopterus > Protopterus annectens. Next base: position 1,944,896,095 of record NC_056743.1, read on the forward strand.
AAGCAGCTTTCTCGAGGAGAGTCTAAGTAGACTGCTTTAACAGACGTCTACTCATCTCCTAAATCAGAAGATGGCAGAGGGGCAGAAGTAGTAGGCCATGACATCTTGGGCTTTTTGTGTGGCGGCTCTGCCTGGGCGGCCTATTCGGGATCCACCCGAAGAGCTAACATTTTAGCCTCTGGTTTTCTAAGTAAAGATTAAGGGTGGCCAGACGGCTTCTGAGTGTCTTTGGGAATGAAGGATTGGCAAATGGGACAAGAGGTCATGTTCTTGGCCTAGGCAAATAAATAGCAGCTATCTAAAATCTTACCAGAACCATAGATGTCCTTTTTCATGTTGCAGTATTCTTGGTGAGGGATTTCCTGCCTTCAAGCAACTTGTATGTCAGCTCCTATACAAAAGCTTCAGCTTGGCTGTTGCAGCTGTATGGGATGTCACACCTAGGGCCATAAACCAGGGACCTTAAATGTGATGTCTGCACGCACAATCCTCAGAACTTGAAGCCAAGCAGGTAAAGTAGATGGCCCAACAGGACAGGCTGCCAAAGGTGACATGTAAAAGGCACTGGTTCTCTTCCATAATGGAGAGAGGAATCAGGGAACAGAATGACAGTCTCTGCGGGGGAATGGTGGGTGGAAGGAATACTGCAACATAGAAGAGAAGGACATCTATGGTTATGGTAAGATTTTACACAACTATTCTTATGTACTTCTATTCCTATGTTGCAGTATTCTTGGTGTGGGAGAGTACCACAGCTTAGTCTGATGAAAGGGTGGCGGATGCAAAAGATGATTCCACAAAGCCTTGTAGGATTGCCCTGGCAAATCCTGCTTGTGCTTTGGAGATTTGATCTCATTTGTAATGTTTGGTGAAAGTGTGGATAGTGGACCATGTAGCGGCTTCCATAATGGAAGCTGTGTCCATGCCTTTTTGGAAGGCTTTGGAAGTGGCCACTGCTCTTATGGAGTGTGCCTTAACCCCAACTGGAGGGGGGTTTCCATGGTGTGAGTAGCAGAAACAGATTGACTTTCTAATCCAGGATGCAATGGTCTGTTTGGTGACTGCCTTGCCAATGACCTGGGGTGGAAAGATATAAAGAGTTGTTTGGATTCCAAATGTCTTTAGTCTTGTCCAGGTATAATCTCAGTTGCCTATGGACATTTAGGGAGTGGAGTATCCTCCCTCCTTGGTTATTGGGAGAGGGGAAAAAATTGGGTGGGTGAATGGATTGATTTAGAGATAAGTCACTGACTACCTTGGGCATGAAGGAGGGGTTAGTTCTTAGTGTGACCCTGTCTTAATGAAAAATGGTGTAAGGTGAGCATGCCATTAAGGCTTGCAGCTCGGAAACCCTTCTGGCAGAGAAAATAGCCACTAACAGTACTGTTTTCCAAGTACAAAACTGTAGAGAGGCTGTATTAGCTGGTTTGAAGGGGAGCTGGGTGAGTTTTTCCAGGATGAAGTTCAGGTCCCATGGAGGAGGGATAGGCTTCTTCTTAGGTGGTCTGATGTGTAAGACCCCTTTAAGGAAAAGTTTCACATGTAGCCTGGCTAAAAAGGGAGGCTCCAGAGGTAAGCAGGCTGATAACGTGGAGAGGTGTACTTTCACTGAATAAGAAAGTCCATCCTTTATAAGTTGACACACATATATGAGAGGACTAGAGGGATGTCAGACTCGTAAGGGTCCCTTTCCTGTCCCAGACACCACTGAGTAAACCTTTTCCATTTAGCAAGGTATGATTTTCTAGTAGTGGGTTTCCTGGCCTCCCTCAGGACTGATGGCACATCCTCAGAGTAGTGGTGTCTGAATGAGGTTAGCAATTTATCACCCACAGAGTCAGGGAAAGCATTTGCAAGTGTGGGTGCAGGAGAGTTCCTTTGTCTTGTGCCAGGTGGTCCACCTTGTGGGGTAAACTTGCAGCGATTGCCCTTGGCTAAATTGTATAGAAGGGGGATCCAGTGCTGCCTTGGCCAGTAGGGAGGTCACTAGTAAGATTTTTGGTTTGTCCTTCCTGCTTTTCAGAAGGACTTTCTGAATCAGACAGAAGGGGGGGGGGGGGAGGACATAAAGGAACTTCCCCTCCCAAGTGAAACTGAAGGCGTCTACTCTCCAGGCTTGGGGGGAGTAAGTCTTTGTACAGAAGGTCTGCAGCTGCCTGTTCTGGGGGGGGGGGGGGCAAATAGGTCTATTTGTGGAGTGCCCCACCAGTGGGCTATGTCTAGGAAGACCGTCCTGTCCAGCATCCATTCGTGTCGTGGAGAGGATGTTCTGTTCAGGAGGTCTGCTTGCTTGTTTGTCTTGCAAAGGGATGTAGCTGGCTTGCAGGGATAGGTTGTGCTGGGATGCTAGGCTCCAAATTAGTAGGGCTAGCCTGCACAATTGGTATGCCTTGGTACCTCCCTGTTTGTTGATGTACCACATTACAATGGTATTGTCAGTCACGATAAGAAGAGGACCTGATAGCAGTAGGGGTATGAAGGTCTGTAGAGCTAAACGAACTGCTGTCATCTCCCTTAAATTGATGTTTTTGGTTTTTATGGGAAGTTGGCACTGATCTTGGACTCTGAGTGCAAGGTGGCTCCCCAACCTGAGACTGAGGCATCTGCATGCAATATTTGTGTGGGTTGAGGGGGCTGCAGAGGAAGCCCCGGGTTTAGTTGTACTTGTTGGATTCACTAAAAGATTTCCTTCTTTAAACATGGAAGAAGGGGGAAACTTGTTCCAAGTGACACTTGTGTTGTGACCAGATATTTTTGAGGTACCATTGCAGTTTTCGCATATGCATTCTGGCCAATGGTAGCATGGGAATGGTTGCTGCCATCAACACCAGGAGTCGAAAGAATTGCCTTGCAGTGACTGTCTGGGACAGTAAGACTTCCTGGAAGTGGGAAGTTAGAGATATAACCTTGTCCTGTGGGAGAAAGGCTTTCATTCGTTTTGTATTGATTCTGCAACCTAGGAATATCTTGTCCCTGTCTGGGTTCAGGGAGGACTTCTTGAGGTTTGGGGTGAACCCTAGACTTTGTAGTAGGGACATAGTGAAGTTGTCTTAAGAGGGAATCTACTGGCTGTGCTATAAGGATGTCATCCAGACATGGTTAAATCTGGATTCCTTGGGTCCTGCAAAAGGCAATAGCTTATCCAGTGCCCCAAGACTGTTTACAAAGTGCCTAGCTCCAGCCAAAGGGCAATGTGTAAATTGGAAGTGCGATGATGGGTCAGAGAAATGCAGGAAACGTCTGTGTGAGGCCCTGCTGGAATGTGCAGGTAAGCATCTTTTAGGTCCAAGGTGACCATGAAAGCATTTGAGAGTATGAGGGGTAAGAAAGTGGAAAGTGACAGCATTTTGAAGGATGGTACCTGCAGGTAAAGGTTTAGGAAGGAGAGATCCAAAATGGGACTCCACGGTCCGTCCTTTTGAGGGACCAGGAACAGATGGGAATAGAATCCCTTTCCTTTTTGTCGTGTGGGAACAGACTCTATTGTGTCTTGTTGTTGCAGGTCTGACAGAATTTGTGCTAGGAGATGGCACTGTGTTTTTGGTGGGGAAATGGAATATCCTTTCCAGGGGGGAATTTGTTTCCAGGACAGAAAGTATCCTTTTTGAATAATAGTTAATACCCATTGGTCTGTGGTAATTTTCTGCCAGAAGGGGAGACAGTGGGTAAGGCAAGCTGAGAGGGGCAGATGAGCAAGGCAGGCACTCATTATTAGGACCTCCCCCTGTCCTGAAAGGGTTGTCTAGGCTGAGGAGGTGGGCCTGGATGAGGAACGTCTTCTAGTTCCTCTTCTGGGTCTGGTGGAGGAGGCAGCAGAATGCGGGTTACGCTTAAAGATAGTCTTAGCCGGGTAGTTCCTGTAACATTTGGGTATACAGGATACAAGGAGATGTTTAATATCCTGTAAGTCTTTTATTTTTTCTTGCAGATTCTTAAATAGGTCTGCAGATTGCTTTCCAAACAGGAAGATGTGATCCAGGGGAGCATCAAAGATTTTGGACTTGAAGTCCTCTGGCAGATTCTGTAGCCTAAGCCAGGAATATCTCCTACGGGCAGATGCTGATGCTGCAGAGCAAGCAGAAGCTTCTGCAGCATCGTAGCTGCATCTTACGCAGTGTCTAGCCACTTGTAGTGCTAAGGACAATTTGGAGGAGACATCAATTTTAATGGGACTGTCAGGAATAGAAGCCTACATAGAGGTGGCTTGGGACACTAAGTCCAGGGCATACTTGGTCATGTGTGTTTGATAGTTAATGGCTCTGAAGGCCAAAGTGGAGGAAGTGTACACTTTCTTGCCTATCCTATCCATGGATTTGCTATCTATATCCGTGGGCAATAGGGAGGCAGAAGGTAACAACATAGACTGTTTATCACGGGCAATGACAATCACTGCTGGGTCTGCTAAGGGTGGCTTAATAAGGAATTTTTGTTCCTCTGGCAACTTGTAGAAGCAGTCTGGGCGCTTAGGTGCAGGAGGCTGAGAGTCAGGAGTTCCAGAGGCTGCAGTAAAGGCATCCAGGTATGCAGGAAGAACAGGGGGTACAGCTGAAGGGGAAAGGGACTCCACTTGCAGCAGTTCAAAGCATAATTTTTGGGTTTCTGTCAATTGGGAAGTATCCCATTTGAAATAATCTTTCATTTTGGTGATGGTTTTACCAAATACAATGTCTTCAGGTGGAGAATCCCCTTCCACAGAATCCCATCAGGAAAGTAGCATTCCTTGGGAGAAGCAATCTGGGATGCAAAAGAGATGGACTCATCCAAAGAAGAGTAGGGAGATTCATGTTGTTCAAGGAGGGGAGCTATAGGAATAGAAGAAGCAGAGGTAGGCCTGGGGCTTAACAGAGGCAACGTAGTTGTGGGCGAGTCAGAAGGCCTAAGGGCCATAAATGCCTGCATAAGAGAAAAAGTGAAGTCTGGAGGGGCTTCAGAAGCAGGCGTAATATGTTTTGTTTTCTGCTTCTTTTTGGGTGGAGTCTGTCTAGAGCTAGGTTTGGCAGCGGCTGTATCAGAGGTCTGGATGCCGGTCGAAGGAAAGTACAGTTTTATACCTACCATAAATGTAGATGTTCGAGTGTACGCCCTGCTGCAGTCATCACACTTGGGTTATCCTGTCGTCAGGCGGTCCCCGCAGTCGGCTGGAATTCCAAAGTCTTGGTCCGGCGTCGGTTGCTGTCGCTTCTTCCCTGACGTCAGTGTGCCAGGGGTATATATAAATGCATCCGACGCCATTTACTTCAGTTTTTCTTGCCCCAGATGTCAGGTGCCCCCAAAAAGGTGGACCGTAATTAGTACCAATTTAAGAAAATTTAGCACAAACACAAAATCCCTCCAGCTATAAGCAAATACATCAGGAAGGTATTGTAAAGATTTAGCCAGTTAGATCAGAGGGGATGGCGGGAGGGTAACCTGGACTGCAGCAGGGTGTACACTCGAACATCTACACTTATGGTAGGTACAAAACTGTACTATGTTCATCGTGTTACCCTGCTGCAGTCCATCACACTTGGGTAGAATCCCAAAGCTAAGGATGGGTGGAGGAGTCAAACAGGGTTAGAGGAGGTTAGAAGGCCCTGCAGAACTGCAGTGGCGAAGCCAGCTCTAGTCTTAAGAGTAAAGTGGTAAGTGATAGTGTTTGGTAAAGGTGTGTACTGAACTCCAAGTTGCAGCTTCCAAAATTTCCTTGGTTGGAACCCCCCTGAGGAAGGCTGTAGATGTAGCTGTTGCCCTGGTGGAGTGGGGTCTTATGGTAGCAGGAACTGGTTTTCCATGATGGGTATAGCAAAAACGAATGCAATGTCGTATCCATTTGGAAATGGTTTATTTTGATATAGCCTTCCCTTGCGAAGCTGTAGCATAGGATACAAAGAGCTGGTCAGATTTTCTGAAAAACTTAGTTTTATCCAAGTAGTAACGAAGTTGCCTGTGAATGTCCAAGGAATGCAGGAGTCTTTCTCCTTTGTTCTGTGGATTTGGGAAGAAGGTGGGTAAGTGGATAGTTTGATTTAAAGCCACACTGGAAACCACCTTAGGCATGAAGGAAGGATTAGTGTGTAGAGAAACTCTGTCTTGATGGAAAATGAGGAAAGGTTCCACTGCCATTAGTGCCTGTAGCTGAGACTCTTCTGGCTGAAGTTATTGCTAGCAGCAGGGCAGTCTTCCATGATATAAACTGTAGATCGGCAGAGAAAGCAGGTTCAAAGGGAGGTAGTGTAAGTTTTTCCAGAACAAAATTGAGGTCCCATGTTGGTGTAGGTGCTCTCCTGGGGGGCCTAATGTTTTTTGCCCCTCTGAGGAACTGCCTTAGAAGTGGATGTGAAAATAAGGGTGGATCCGTGTTCTAGTGGGCTGAAATAGCTGATGCGTGGATTTTAATGGAAGAAAAAGAAAGTCCTTTGTGCAACATCTCAGTTAAATACTGTAGGATCTGAGGCATGTGAGGCTGAAGTTATTTTGGCCTTTAGCTTGGTCCCAGGCGCAAAACCTTTTCCATTTGTATGAGTAGGCCTTCCTGGTGCTGGGCCTCCTAGCTTCCAGAATAACATCCATAACTGCTTGGGAAAGAGGAGCTGGCTGGATGCTTAGGTGATCTGCCATGCAGCCAGATTTAAGGTTTTGAGCTGGCTGTGTAGAATCTGATTGTTTTGCTGTGTGAGCAAATGGGCAATTTGTGGTAAAATCCAAGGTGGGCCCTGGGCCATATTCCTTAATAGTGGGTACCAGTGCTGGCGTGGCCAGTCTGGGGCTATGAGTATTAGTCGTGGTCTCCTTTCTGACTTTCAGAAGCACTATTGTGAGAAGAGGCAATGGAGGGAAGGCATATACTGTCAGGTTTTTCCAACTGAATGAGAGTGCGTCCACTTTCCAAGCTTGATGGTGGAGTGTCCTTGTACAAAATTTTGTTATCTGATAGTTTTGGGGGCTGGCAAACAGGTGTATGTCTGGGAGGCCCCATTTTTGAGTTATCATTGCAAATACTTGTGGATCCAGTTTCCACTCGTGGGGATCCATGATGTTTCTGCTGAGGTAGTCTGCCAATGTGTTCTTTTTTCCTGGAAGGAATTGAGCTTGTAACTGAACTTGGTAAGCCAGTGCTGTGTTCCACAAGGTCATTGCTTGCCTGCATAGAGGGTAGGAGTGTATACCCCCTTGTTTGTTTATGTACCACATTACTGTGGTGTTGTCTGTCATTGTAAGTTGTCCTGGATGTAATAGGTTCTTGAAGGCTGTCAAAGCATTCTGTATAGCTAGCATCTCTTTTTGACTGATGTGCAGATTCCTTTGATCTGCAGTCCATACGCCTTGAACGCACTACTGTCCTGCCATGTGTGCCCCCCAGGCGTAGTCCGATGCATCTGTTGTCATAGTTTGCCTGGCTGGGGGCAAGGTGAAAGGCTGACCCTTGTTGAGGTGACATGCCTGTGACCACCATAGAAACTCTTGTTGTAGGCAGGGAATGAGCAACATCATTGTGTCCAAGCTGTGGCTGTGTTGAGACCATACGCTTTTTAGGTACCACTGCAATTTCCTCATATGCAGCTTTGCAAATGGTATTAGTAGTATGCAAAATGCCATGAAGCCCAAGGCCTGCAGAATTTTTCTTGCAGGGAGTTTGGTCTTTGTTGCCATTGTTTTGAAATATTGAGTCAGTTGAAGTTGTCTGGCGTCAGATAAGCCTTCTGGGCTGTTGTATTCAAGCTGGCACCCAGGAATGTCATATTTTGTGAGGGTACTAGTTTTGATTTCTTTTCGTTTACTGTGTACCCCAGGCAACTTAGAAGATGTTTTACAAAAGCCAGATGTTGTAAGAGGATGTCCTTGCCTTCTGCTTGGATGAGGCAGTCGTCCAGGTATGGGTATAATTGAATTCCTCCTTGTCTGCAGTATGCAATTACTGGTGCCAGGCATTTTTGAAGACCCTGGGCGCAGTGGATAAGCCAAAGGGCAGTGCAGAGAACTGGTAGTGGGTTGAACCTGCAATGAAACTGAGGTATCTTCTGCAACTTTGTCCGATAGGGACATGCAGGTATGCCTCCTTGAGGTCCAACGTTACTAGCCATGCTTTACTGCCCAATTTGGGAAGAAGCTGCTGTAGTGTTAGCATCTTGAATTTGGGTACTTGTAAGAAGGTGTTTAGAATTGAAAGGTCGTCCAGAATTGGTCTCCAGGCATTGTCCTTTCTGCGCACTAGAAAGAGTCTTGAATAAAATCCTTGGCCTTGCTCTAGAGTAGGTACCAGTTGAATGGCTCTCATGTCCATGAGAGCTGTAATTTGTTTTTGTGCCTCTGCCCATTGATTTTGTGGCAGGTTTGGCATTCCTCTTTTCATTGGCAAGGTGTGGAAATGGAATCTGTATCCTCGTGAAATTATGTCTAGGACCCATTTGTCCTTTGTGAAAATGTGCCAGTTGTCTAAAAAAAAGTGCGAGTTTTCCTCCCAAGGGAGATGCCAAGAGAGTGTTGCTTGGCCAGATGAGGTGTAAGTCATTGAGTTTGCCTTCTAGTAGTTTGGGGCCTGTCTTCTCCTCCCTTCTGTGTGGCAGTGCCCCATTGTCGAGCTTTGTATTGGGCTTGTGGTTTCCCTCTGCCTCTTGGACGTCTGTATTTACCCCTCTGTGGTCTGTCAGAAGCTGGAAAGGACCATTTTTTTGTTGGCCAATTTCTGCTGAAGCGAGGGGGCTGTACCTGTAGAAAATCTTTGACTGCATAGATTTTGCCTTATCCTCCATTTTCTTTAAGACTTCTTCTGCTTTAACTCCAAATAGAACATCCTGCTGTAAGGGAGCATCTAGAAGCTGTGCTTTAACATGATCAGGCAGAGTTTGTTCCTTTAACCAAGCATGCCTACGTATAACAGACCCAGTGACAGCTGCTCTGCAGGAAGCCTCTAAAGAATCAAACCCACATTGTAAAGTATGTTTGCCCACCTGTTCAGCTGCATGCAACAGATCCTGCATTTCTTTCAATTCAGACTGTTGAGGGAGTGTGCTCATTTTTTTGTCTTAACTGAGACATTAGAAATTGCTGATAATTTAGCATGTGAAATTGGCAATTTAGTGCTCTCATAGCTAGAGTGGCTGAGGTGTAAACCTTTCCCCCCCCCTGTCTAGTGCTCTGAAGTCCCTTGCAGAGGGTACAGGATTTTTTGCGATAGAAGCCTTAGCCCCTTTGGGACCCTGGGAGATAGTCTCTGGATCAGCCACAGGGCTTTTATAAAGGAATTTGCGGGAGTCGGACACTCTATCTGTCTGGTTTGGCTGGAGCAGGAGGCAGAGAATCTGGGTTCAAACTAGATTCTAAGTAAACATCATCCACGATGTCTAAAACTGGGGGGATGGCAAGAGGTCTGTGCTGGGGGAGTAAAAGAAATTCTCTGAGCCTTTTCTTTGAGTCAGACTAGTCCTGACCTTCTCAGTGAAAATGTTCCCTCAGTGTGTAAAGTTTCTCCAAAGGAGTAGTCTTCAGGGGGAGAAGCTGAGGGAATGGACTCCTCAGCATCAGAATCTTCATAAGGGGAAAAAGAGTAATCTTGGTCCTCAGAGGAGCCTGAGGAAATAGACACTTGATCAGAGGAGGCATAATCTTCCTTTTGTCTAGGCCTTTTGTCGGGTGGGGGTTAGGAACCCCTGATTAGAGAGATCAAATCTTCCGCCATTTTAAGCATCTGTTTCTTAGGCATGGAGCCTTGAACTGGAGACTGAAGTGCAGTCTTTTTTGGTTTAATAGGAGTCTTAAGCTTAGGATATGTTTTTATGGTGAGCGTAGTCGGTCTGAAGACGCCTTCAGAAACCAAAGGTGTTTCTGCAGCACCGACATCTTTTTCTGGAGTGTCATCGGTAGGGGCTAAACTAAATGGCTGCGTCGGCCTAGCACTCTCCGCCAAAGGCTCCAAAGCGGTCTCTGGTTCCAAATCTGCGGTAGCCAGGGGCTGCATAGGAGCCTCGCTGAAGACCGGTGAACCGGAGACCGGCCCAGCCGAGGCCTCTGAGTCTGGTTTGGGTCTAGGCTGCCTGTCCTTATCCTTGTGTTTTGTGTGCATGCCGGTAGTCGGTTGCTCCGACGGCATTGTGTAGTTAAATTTTCTACCGAAGTAGTGTCGTGCGAAATCAAAGCGTCTTTTTATAGTACGCTTATTGAACCTAGCACAAAAATTACAACCAGTGACGTCGTGGTCTGGGCCTAGGCAAGGTATGCAGTAAGAATGAAAATCCTTATGAGGTATTTGCTTCCCACAAGAAATAAAATTGTTAACTTTTTCTGACATCGGTCTGAGGCAAGAAAAGTTTCCCCAACGGGGTACTTAGCTTTATTGAAGACTTCGGATCTGAAATTCGACTTCGAAAATCTCAGCAGTTGGCCGACCGGCACGTGCGAACTGCTTCTGCTTCGGGCACCACGCAGCAAGAAAGACTGAAGAAAATGGCGTCAGATGCATTATATATACCCCTGGCGCACTGACGTCAGGGAAGAAGCGACAGCAACCGAAGCCCGGACCAAGACTTTGGAATTCCGGCCGACTGCAGGACCGCCTGACGACAGGATAACCCAAGTGTGATGACTGCAGCAGGGTAACACAAACATCCACCAAACCTGGTTCCCCCTAGACAGACAGGCCATCTGTCTGAAAAAGGTCCGTTGACGTGCCGGACATCGGCTGTGCAGTGGCCTCCGCGAGGGAGGTCGATGGAGACAACGGATCCGCAGAGCGCTCCTCAAATCCTACATCGGTAGTTGGCAGGGTGTCCAGGTGCAAAGCGGCAGGCAAAGGCCTAGACATCTTGGCCTCCTTTCGTGGAGGTTCTTGGGCGGACTCTGAAGCGGGATCCATCCTGAGACCCAGCCGTTTGACGCACTGGTTTTCTAAGTAAAGGTTTAAGGCTGCCAGATGGCTATGTAAGGTCTTGGGCACAAAAGATTTACAAACAGGGCAGGAGTTATGATGTTGTTCCCGGCCTAAGCAGAAAACGCATTTGTCATAGGCATCCGTATGGGAAATTTGGCGCCTGCATTGGCACTTTCCCTTTTTCCTGACATCATCTGAAAGCTGCAAAACCAAGCCTAAGCAATGCGAAATATTGGTAAAAATTAGAAATGCAGAAAACCCAATGGGTTACTTATCTATAATCCATCTGACGTCTGTACAGCGATCGTACGATGCAAAGTAGTCTGCGGCTGAAAAGTTCTGAGGATTGTTTGTGCAGACGTCACATTAAAGGTCCCTGGTTTATGGCCCTACGTGTGACGTCCCACGCAACTGCAACAGCCAAGCTGAAGCTTTTGTATAGGAACCGATATACGAGTCGCCTGAAGGCAGGAAATTCCTCACCAGGAATACTGCAACATAGGCATAAGACATCGGTCATGCGAGCCCTTATGCGGAATCTGAACCCCCCCGCAAAGGCCTTTACCCTTCTTAACGTACATCGGCTTAAAAGAGGAAACAGCAAACCAAGCTCAAACAATAGCAAAAACAAAATCCCCGACGGGGTAACTAGCTTTAGATGCCTTGATAGTAGAGGAGCGATGTGATCGATCTGATGTTCGACTGCGGACGAAAGGTTCTGAGGTCTGTGCGTGCCGACGTCACATTTAAGGTCCCTGGTTTATGGCCCTACGTGCGACGTCCAAAAGCACCTACAGCAACCAGGCTTAAGCTTTTGTATAGGAGCCAATGTTCAAGTCATCTGAGGCGGAGAATCCCCCACCACACTAAGAATACTGCAACATGGGAATAGGACATCTGACATTACTACATTTCTGCATATATACGTACACAAACACAAGTGTATATAGCATGCAATGTTTACACATACGCATTTATATTTATTCATGTGCAAAAAAGGAGTTAAATGTATAACTGTACAATAAAACACCTTAGTTAACTACAGTGTGAAGACTTCTACTAAGACTTTACCCCCGATTAAGGTAGAAACTAGGGTATATGATCAAAATAAACCTAATCTGATGACATGCTAAAGAATGTAGAAAAGAATGTAGAAAAGAAAAATCACTGGAACAAAGGCAGGTAGGGCACACAACGCTCGACTGAATGTAAAATAATAAAAACATGCAAGTTTAAAAACTTTCACCCACAGGGCTTCCTCAGACATATAAACTAATACAAGAACAAATGAGTAGGTTTAAATAGTTTAAAATCACATGACAAATGCAATTAAATTCAAACAATTCTCCCTCAAAGGTTTTAAAGACCGTTCCATTCTGAGGTGGTGAAATATGAGCCTTCAAAGGGTAATATTCAGTTAAATTCTGCTTTCTCAGTTCTATGTACAAGGTTTCCACCTCTTATGTTTTCAGACACCACTTCTAATTAGTGAAAGCTGCAGAAAAAAGTTATGCTCTTACCATAACGTTCCATGTGAGTTGTTCATCTCGCCTTTGTTCTTACACGTGGGGTACAGAGCCGATCCATCGGCTCCGAGCCGGCAGCTTTCCAAGCTCAATATCTCTGAGTAGCTCGAGGCAGTCCCTATCCCACGATGCTCTCTGACTAACCTCAGATCTAGTTTGCTGAACCCAGCAAGAAAATTATGACTAAACATACTAAAATACCAAACATATACATATGTATACAAATATTACAATTTGCCAAGAAATACTGTGGCTGGAGTAAAAGAAACTAGTTAGACCAACCAGACCATCAGCCATACCCATTCTTTAAGAACCTGGAGGGGGAAGGTGGGAGGGAGTGTAAAAACAAAGGCGAGATGAACAACTCAAATGGAAAGTTATGGTATGAACATAACTTCTTTACGTGAAGTTGTTCAATCTCGCCATTTGTTCTTACATGTGGGTAGCGTCCAAAGCACCCTAATCCTGGGTGGCTCATAGGAGTACATTCCTGAGAACAGTGGAACCAAAGGAAGCCCTGTCCACTTTGTAATGAGTGATAAACGTATGAGGTTTGGGCCAAGTAGCAGCTGCACAAATAGTATCCAAAGGCAAATGGGCTGCATGAGCCAGAGATGTAGACACAGCCCTAGTGGAATGTGCTTTCACACTATGCTCTACAGGTTGGATGGTTGATGAATATATATATTTTATGCAATCAGATAACCACTTATAGACAATGTAACTTCAGCCACAGGCAGCCCCTTTTTATTGTCCGCATGAGAAAAGTACAGTTTTGTACCTACCATAAATGTAGATGTTCAAGTGCTAATACAGCTGCAGTCATAACAGATGGGTTTCTCCTGCCGTCAGGCGGGTCCTCGGTCGGCCGAATTCCAAAGTCTAGGTCCGGCGTCGGTTGTCGTCGCTTCTTCCCTGACGTCAGTGCGACAGGGGAATAAAGGAACCAGCCGACGCCATTTTCTTCAGTTTTTCTTGCCCCAGATGTCAGGTGCCCCCAGAAGGAAGGCAATAATAAATTAGTGTGATAATGCAGTGCTATATAATCAAAATACAGTAGTTGCAAGCAAATACATCATAAATGAAAACCCCAATCAGGTTGTATGAGGGTGTGTTAGCCTATAGGCCTGTCCCAAGAGAGAAGGAGGGAGGGAAACCTGGACTGCAGCTGTATTAGCACTCGAACATCTACATTTATGGTAGGTACAAAACTGTACTATGTTCATCGTGCATACAGCTGCAGTCATAACAGATGGGTAGAATCCCAAAGCTAAGAAAGGGGTGGTAGGCACTAGTTGGAACTAGGAGGAGCCAAAATGCCCTGCAAGACTGCAGTGGCAAAGCCTGCTCTAGATTTGGAGTATAATGGTAGGTTGTAGTGCTTGGAGAAGGTATGCACAGAACTCCAAGTGGCTGCTTCCAAAATATCCTTGGTAGGAACTCCTCTGAGGAAGGCTGCAGAGGTGGCTGTGGCCCTGGTGGAATGAGTTCTAATGCCTGTAGGAACAGTTTTGCCATGAAAGGAATAGCAAAAACGTATGCAGTGGGCTATCCATTTTGAGATTGTCTGTTTGGAAATTGGCTTCCCTTGAGCTCCTACCGCATAGGCCACAAAGAGGTGTTCTGATTTTCTGAAAGGCTTTGTTCTGTCCAAATAATAATGCAGTTGCCTGTGGATGTCCAAGGAATGTAGTAATCTCTCCCCTTTGTTTTGAGGATCAGGATAAAAAGTAGATAAATGTATGGCCTGATTTAAAGCTACCCTGGATACCACTTTAGGCATAAAGGACGGGTTGGTTCGTAAGGAAACTCTGTCCTGATGGAAGATGATAAAAGGCTGGACAGCCATGAGAGCCTGTAGTTCTGAAACTCTACGAGCTGAGGTGATAGCCAGAAGGAAAGCTGTTTTCCAGGACAAATATTGCAAATCTGATGAAGCAGCTGGCTCAAAGGGAGGTAAGGTCAGTTTTTCCAGAATGAAATTAAGATCCCAAGCAGGTATTGGTTGTTTCCTTGGAGGCCTTAAATTCTTAGCCCTTCTGAGGAACTGTCTTAAGAGAGGGTGAGAGAATAAAGGTGGATCAGTGTTGTATTCTGCCGAAATGGCTGAAGCATGTATTTTGATGGAGGAGAAAAAGTCCACTGCTTAGCAGTTCAGTCAAATATTGTAGTATTTGAGGTAAATTCAATTTTCCAGGATCCTGCCCCTTTTTCTCATTCCAGACACAAAAACGTTTCCATTTTGCGGAGTAAGCTTTTCTAGTTGATGGCCTTCTGGCCTCCAAAATGACATCCTGCACCTCCTTGGAGAGTAAGGCCTGTTGAGATGCTAAGGAAACTTCCATGCGGCTAGATTGAGTGTTTTGAGCTGGCTGTGAAGAGTTTTGTAACTGTGCTGAGTCAGAAGAAGAGGCATTAGAGGCAGGGTCCATGGAGGGGAATGTGTCAGGCTCCTCAGGAGTGGGTACCAGTGTTGCCTCGGCCAGTCCGGAGCAATGAGAATCATCTTTGGTCTGTCTGCTTTGGTCTTTAATAGAACTTTGGGCAGCAGAGGAAGAGGAGGGAATGCATAAACTGTCATTGATGTCTAACTGAAAGAAAGAGGGCCCACTCTCCAGGCCTTTGGATGGAAGATCCTTGAGCAGAATTTTGTCAATTGATGATTTTTGTGGGAGGCAAAGAGATCTATGTCTGGCCTTCCCCATTCTTGGATTATTTCTGTAAAAACTTTTGGATGCAATTTCCATTTGTGTGGATCTGTCATATTCCTGCTTAGGTTGTCTGCCAGCGTGTTTTCCTTGCCTGGCAAGTACTGTGCTTGTAGTTCCATTTGTAAGTCCATGGCCATGTTCCAAAGTGACATGGCCAGTCTGCATAGGGGGTAAGAATGTGTTCCTCCCTGTTTATGTACCACACAACTGTGGTGTTGTCCATTCTTATCAATACTTGACCTGGTTGTAGAAGGTCCTTGAAAGCTATAATAGCATTTATTACTGCTAGCATTTCTTTTTGATTGATGTGAAGGTGCTTTTCTTTTTGGGACCATTTGCCCTGAATGCACCGATCTGTCATGTGCGCCCCCCAGGCGTAGTCCGAGGCATCTGTTGTGATGACTTGATTTGCTTGAGGCTTGCTGAATGGAAGGTCTGTGTTTGATTGACATGCTTGAGCCCACCACAGAAATTCTTTTTGCAGACATGGAATTAGTGGTATTATTGTTTCCAAACTGCGGCTGTGCTGAGACCATATGTTTTTCAGGTACCACTGTAGTTTCCTCATGTGCAGCTTTGCACATGGGATTAGTAAGATGCAAGATGCCATGAATCCCAGAGCCTGCAGGATTTTCCTTGCAGTCAGCCTGGTGCAATTTGCTAGTGTTCTGAAATATTGCATTAGTTGCCCCTGCTTCTCTGGCGTGCGATAGGCCATCTGGGTGTTTGTGTCCAAATTGGCACCCAGGAAAATTATCTTCTGAGATGGCATTAGCCTTGATTTCTTTTTGTTGACTGTGTATACGAGAGATTTCAATAACATTATTACATAAGCCAGATGTTTCAGAAGAATATGCTTGCTGTCCGCTTGGATCAGGCAGTCGTCCAAATAGGGGTATATTTGTATCCCTTGAAGTCTGCAGTATGCAATTACTGATGCCAGGCATTTCGTGAATGCTCTGGGCGCAGTAGATAAGCCAAAGGGCAATGCAGAGAATTGATAATGGGTTGAACCTGCAAGAAATCTGAGGTACCTTCTGCAATTTTGTCTGATTGGGACATGCAGGTATGCCTCCTTGAGGTCCAATGTTACCAGCCAAGACTCCTTGCTCAGCATGGGAAGAAGTTGCTGTAGAGTGAGCATCTTGAATTTTAGTACGAGTAGAAATGCATTTAGGATGGATAGATCCAAAATAGGTCTCCAATCTTTTCCCTTCCTTGGCACCAGAAATAGCCTGGAATAAAAACCTTGACCTTGTTCGTGCGTAGGTACCTCTTGAATAGCTTTCATGTTTATGAGATCTGCAATTTGTTTTTGTGCCTCTGCCCTTTGATTGTGTGGCAGGTTTGGCATGCCTCTCATTTTTGGAAGGGTGTGAAAATGGAATTTGTAGCCTCTGTTTATAATGTCCAGGATCCATTTGTCCTTTGTGACAACATGCCAGTTTTTTGAAAATAGTGCCAGCTTTCCTCCTAAGGGGGCTGCCATTTGAAACCTGGTTGGCATGCAAAGGGGAAAGTCATTGGGTTTGCTTTCTGAAAGATTGCGAGTTGTCCTCACCACCTCTTTGTGTAGGGGCTTGCCATTGTCTGCCTCTATACGATCCTTGGGATTGTCCTCTGCCCCCCGGGCGCCTGTATCTGCCTCTTTGGGGTCTGTCTGTGGCAGGAAAGGACCAGTTTTTGGAAGGCCAATTTCTACTAAAACGTGGGGGTTGAACCTGTAGAAATTCTTTCACAGTTTGCATTGATTTAGCCTTTTCCTCCATTTTCCTTAATACCTCCTCAGCATTGGCACCAAATAGTACATCCTTTTGAAGTGGTGCATCTAGTAATTTAGCTTTGACATGATCAGGCAAGGCTTGTTCCAGGCATGGCTACGTATGACTGATCCTGTAACAGCAGCTCTACATGAGGCCTCTAGAGCATCAAAACCACATTGTAAGGTATGCTTACCCACTTGTTCCGCACTATGTATCAAATCCTGCAACTCCTTCAAGTCTGGTTGTTCAGGTTGTGACATTTTACTCTTCAATTGTGATAACAAAAACTGTTGGTATTTTATCATATGAAACTGACAGTTTAAGGCCCTCGTGGATAAGGTAGCAGAGGTATATACCTTTTTTCCCCCACCTTTCTAAGGATCTGGAATCTCTCTCTGAGGGCAATGGATTTTTGGCAATGGAGGCCTTAACCCCCTTGGGGCCCTGTGAGATGGTTTCTGGGTCAGCAGCATGGCTTTTGTAAAGAAATTGGTGTGAATCAGGAACCCTGTAGTACCTGTCAGGCTTAACTGGAGTTGGAGGTAGAGAGTCCGGGTTAAGGCAGGCCTCCGAGTAAACATCATCTAGTATGTCCAAGACAGGAGGTATAGCCAGAGGCCTATGCTGAGGTAACAAGAGAAATTCCCTGAGCCTTTTCTTGGAATCTGAATAATCCTGGCCTTCCCAGTGGAAGTGTTCCCTTAAGGTATGCAAAGTTTCCCCCAAATGAGTAATCCTCAGGGGGGGGGGGTACAGAAGGGATGGACTCCTCCGCATCAGAGTCTTCAAAAGGGGAGTAAGAATGTTCCTCATCATCAGAGTGCTCTGAAATAATGGAGCCCTGGTCAGAGGAGGGGGAATCTTCCTCCACTCTGGGCCTTTTGTCCGGTGGGGGCTGGGAACCTCTGATTAGAGTAATTAAATCCTCAGCCATTTTAAGCATCTGTTTCTTAGGCATGGGGCCTGTAGATGGGCCCTGTGTAGCTGGCCTCTTAGGGTGCAAGGATGCTTTAGACTTGGTGAAAGCCTTGATGGAGAAAGAAGAGGAAGGTCTGAAGACACCTTGAGTAGAGGTGGACCTGTCCACATTCTGAGTTTCAATGCCAAGAGTGGCTTTGGTATCTGTAGTCGGGGTGTGGGCCGAGGAGCCTGCGACCTCGGGTACAGGAGACACCGTCAAAGAAGTGTCGTCGGTAATCAGGGGCTGCATAGGCGCCTCACTGAGAACCGGACCACGTGTAGTCGGCTTTGGCGTGGTGTCGGTAGAGGCTGCGGACCTCGTGTGGCGGGCGTTTTTTAGACAAAACCGGAGTCGGAGTATCCGACGACATAGTATAGTTAAATGCTTTCCCAAAATAATGCTGGGCAAACTCCGCCCGACGCTTAATAGTGCGTTTGTTGAAAGTAGCACAAAAGCGACAGACCGAGACGTCGTGGTCTGGGCCTAAAAGAGGTATACAGAGGGAATGGAAATCCTTATGCGGTATTTGCTTCCCACAAGAAATACAATTATTAACTTTGTCTGACATCGGTCTGAGGCAAGAAAAGTTTCCCCAACGGGGTACTTAGCTTTTAAGAAGACTTCAGTTTCCAAATTTCGTAATATCAGGAGCTGGCCGACCGGCACTTGCGAACTGCTTCTGCTTCGGGCACCGCGTGGCAAGAAAGACTGAAGAAAATGGCGTTGGCTGGTTCCTTTCTACCCGTCGCACTGACGTTAAGGAAGAAGCGACGACAACCGACGCCGGACCTAGACTTTGGAATTCGGCCGACCGAGGACCCGCCTGACGGCAGGAGACCCATCTGTTATGACTGCAGCTGTATGCACGATGAACATCAAAGAGTTGTTCCGATTTCCTAAACTCCTTTGTTCTGTCCAAATAAAACCGCAATTGTCTGTGAACATCAAGTTTATGTAACATATATTGTAATTTATTCGAATGGCGTCTGAAAAAGGTGGGCAAATCAATAGACTGGTTCAAACTGACTTCGGAGCAGACCTTAGGATGAATGGTGGGATTTGTCCTGAGAGAGACTGTCGGGATGAAAAACCAGGTACAGAGGCCTGATAGAAACAGCTTGTAGTTCCGAAACTCTACGAGCTGAGGTAATAGCCACCAAGAACATTGTTTTCCAAGAAATGAACTTCAAGGGACAAGAAGATGCGGATTCAAAGTGGGGAAGCAAAAGCTGAGATAGTATTAAATTCAAATTCCAGGAGGCAACTGGTTGTCTGACAGGTGGCCTAAGGTGACGAGTCCCTTTCAAAAAGACTTTACATAATCTGTGCGAGATATGATTAGACCCTTCAAATCCCAGGTGAAAATTGGATATTGCAGCAAATTGAACTCTTACAGTGGCTGCTGCTGCACCTTCGTGAAAAGGAGTGATATAGGGATCAATAGCATGTTGAATGGCCCAATAAACAAAATGTTTCCATTTGCTGTTATACAGTTTTCTGGTGGAGACTTTATGAGAGGAGACCAGAATATGTTGCACCGCGGAAGACAAATTATATGACCTGGCTAGGTTGGGAAGTGGAGAATCCAAGCTGTCAGTTTGAGGGACTGAAGAGAGGGGTGAAGAACTCTGGACGAGTGGGTCAGAAGGTCTGGCACTGGGTCCAGAAACGAAGGTTCTTCCAGTTGATATTGATAAAGGAAGGGGAATCATATCTGCAGAGGCCAAAAGAGGGCTATCAGAACAGTCCTTCACGAGCTTTTTGCTTTCTGTAATAATCTGGGGATCAGCGGGGTTGGAGGAAAGGCATAAAGGAGACCAGAGGGCCTATCTTGTACAAGTGAATCCCTTGGGCTGTCCCCCAGAGAAGGATTCAGGGCAAAGTAGCTTCTGCATTTGGCATTCAGCGGGGATGCAAAAAGGCCGCAAGGCTGGCCCCATCTGCGGAAAATCATTTCCGCCACTTCTTCTCTGAGGGACCACTCGTGGGGCAACAAAATTGCTCTGCTCAGTTTGTCCGCCATCACGTTGGATTTTCCCGGATGTGCATTGCTATCAGAAAGCGCCCGGTGGATACAGCCCACTGCCAAATTCTCAAGGCTTCTCGGCATAAGGGATAAGACTTGGTTCCCACCCGTTTGATGTACCAGACCACCGACATGTCCGTCTGGACTGCAATCGTATCCCAAAGCAGAGTCTCAAGGAAGTGCTGCAATGCTAAAAGCACCGCTCTCAACTCCAGGACATTGATGTGCAAATGAGATTCCATCTCTGACCAGGTACCCTGGGCATTTCTTCCCTGAAAAAGACCCCCCCCCACCCTATCAGGGAAGCGTCCGTGGTCACCGTGGCTATGGAAGGGGGAAGTACAAATGGTCTACCTATCATCACCTGGTGACTGTTCAGCCACCAGAGAAGGTCCTTCTTGCAAGCGTCTGTCAGTAGGATCTTGAAAGACATTGGGAGCGGTTGATAAGACCACTGGGTGAAAAGCAACAATTGGAGTATCCGCATGTGCATCCATCCCAGAGGAACCGCTATGAGGGTAGCTGCCATGGGGTCAAAGTTTTAAAACCTGAAAGGCAGCTACTCTCTTCTTTTAGCAAGCGGGACACCTGATTTCGTAGAGAGAACTCTTTCTTGAGGGAATCTGACCAGTGCGGTGGTGGTGCCTAAATTTGTTCCGATAAAGGAGATATGCTGCGATGGTAATAAGGCAGATTTTTGGAAATTTATGGTTATTCCTAACCTAGAAAGGACAGTTGTGTACACTTAACATAAATGTAGATGTTAGAGTGTATTCACTGTTGCAGTCATTACATTTGGGTAATCTGCTGGCAGGTTGCCCTCAGTCGGCCTGAATTCCAAAGTCTTGGGTCCTGCGTCGGTTGCAGTCTCCTCTTCCATGACATCAGGTCGTCAGGGGTATAAAACATGCAGCCAACGTCATTTTTGTCAGTTTTTCTTGCCCCGGATGTCAGGCGCCCCCCAAATGGGGAGCAAAAAAAAAAAAATGTACATTTTATATATATATATATATATATATATATATATATAAAACAATATATATAAAACGATATATAAATGCAATTGTAACAAACTTTACCTTCATCTAAAAGCAAATACACCACAAAGGCTGTAGAATATAGTGAAGGAAAGAGAAGTTCTAGAAAAAAAGGGGATGGCGGGTGTGTGACTCAGAATGCAGCAGTGAATACACTCAAACATCTACATTTATGGTAAGTGTACACAATTGTACTATGTTCTTAGTGTTTCACTGTTGCAGTTATTACATTTGGGTAGAATCCCAAAGCTATGGATGGGAGGGCTGGAACTAAATAGCATTAGGAGCAGCTATAAGGCCCTGCAGAACTGCAGTGGCAAAGCCTGCCCTGGACTTCGAGAAGAGAGGCAAATGATAATGCTCTGTAAAAGTATGAACAGAGCTCCAAGTAGCAGCTTCTAGAATGTCTTTGGTTGGCACCCCTCTGAGAAAAGCTGCTGAGATAGATGCAGCCCTGGTGGAATGTGACCCGATTTCCCTTGGGCACAGGTTTACCATGATGCAAATAGCAGAAACAAATGCAGTGGTTTATCCACTTTGAAATAGTCTGCTTTGAAATAGCCTTCCCCTCTGATCCTGAAGCAAATGCCACCAGTAGCTGCTCAGACTTTCTTAGAGATTTGGTCCTGTTTAAGTAGAATCTTAGTTGTCTGTGTACGTCCAAGGAATGCAGAATCCGTTCCCCCTTGTTCTGCGGATTTGGGTAAAAAGTTGGCAGGTGAATAGTTTGGTTAAGAGCCACACTGGATACCACATTAGGCATAAAGGAAAGACTGGTCCTGAGGGACACCCTATCCGGGTAAAATGCAATAAAAGGCTCCACAGCCATGAGGGCCTGTAGTTCAGAAACCCTTCTTGCTGAAGTGATTGCCAGAAGGAAAGCAGTTTTCCAAGATAAAAACTTTATATCCGCAGTAGCTGCTGGTTCAAATGGAGGCAGGGTGAGCTTTTCCAAGACATGCAGGAGTTGGTGACCTTCTGGGAGGCCTCAAATTTTTGGCCCCTCTAAGATACTGTTTTAGCAGAGGATGAGAAAAGATGGGAGGCTCTTGTGTTGTAATGAGCCGAGAAGGCAGAGGCATGGATTATTATTGATGAAAAAGATAGGCCCTTGTCAAGTATTGTAAAATCTGAGGAATATTTGGCTTTGCTGTGTCCGTCCCCTTGTGCTTGGTTCCAAGCACATTAATCTCTTCCATTTATCAGCATAAGATTTTCTAGTACTAGGCCTTCTGGCTTTCAAAATGACACCCGTCACAGATTTACTGAGAGGTGGTGTTTGAATAATTACATGATCAGCCATGCTTGCCAGGTTCAGAGTTTGGAGCTGATTGTGCAGAATTTGATTGCTCTGCTGAGACAGTAGATGAGGTCTTTGAGGCAAGTTCCAAGCTGGGTATTGAGATAAGTTCCTTAGGATTGGGTACCAGTATTGGCTGAGCCAGTCCGGGGCAATTAGTATCATCCTTGGCTTCTCTTGTCTGACTTTTAGGAGGACTTTGGGGAGAAGAGGCAGAGGAGGAAAGGGGTAAACTGATAGGTTTTTCCAACTGAATGATAGGGCGTCCACTTTCCAAGCTCGTCTGTGATAAGTCCTTGTGTAGAATCTTTTCAATTGATAATTTTGAGGAGAGGCAAACAGATCAATGTCTGGGCTCACCCATTTCTCTTATGCTGAAGACTTGTGGATTTAGTTTCCACTCATGAGGATTCATAAGATT
Source organism: Protopterus annectens (assembly GCF_019279795.1). Classification (NCBI taxonomy): domain Eukaryota; kingdom Metazoa; phylum Chordata; order Ceratodontiformes; family Protopteridae; genus Protopterus; species Protopterus annectens. The sequence goes on from NC_056743.1 coordinate 1,944,918,683, forward strand.
TCTGCTTAAATTGTCTGCTGGAGTGTTTTGTTTTCCTGGCAGGAATTGAGCTTGAAGATGTATTTGGTAGGTCAAAGCTGTGTTCCACAATGCCATGGCTAATCTGCAGAGGGGGTATATATGAGTGTGTGCACCCTTGCTTGTTTATATACCACATGACTGTGGTGTTGCCCATCTTTATCAGTAGTTGTCCTGGATGAAGTAAATCCTTGAAGGCTGTTAGGGCATTTTGAACAGCTAGCATCTCTCTCTGGTTGATGAGCAGATGCATTTGGTTTGGTGACCATATGCCCTGCATGCATCTTCCTGCCATGGGGCCCCTCAGGCATAATCTGATGCGTCTGTTATGGTTTGGCTGGCAGGGGGTAGAGTGAATGGCCTTCCCATGTTTTAGTGACATGCCTTTGCCCACCATAGAAACTCCTGTTGCAGGCAGGGAATGATAGGAATCATTGTTTCCAGACAGAGACTGTTGACTCCATAAACTTTTTAGGTACCATTGAAGTTTCCTCATTTGCAGTCTTGCATATGGAATCAGTAGTATGCAGGATGCCATGAAGCCCAGAGCCTGCAGAATTTGTCTTGCAGAAGACTGGGATTTTGTTGCCATCAGTTTGAAGTAAGCAGTCAATTGCCTTTGCTTGTCTGGCATGAGGTAAGCCATCTGGGCAGTTGTATTCAAGCTTGCACCCAGGAATGTTATCTTTTGAGAGGGTACCAGTTGTGATTTCTTTTCGTTTATTGTGTACCATAGGCATGTTAGAAGCCTTTTCACAAACGCCAGGTGTCAAAGAAGAGTGTCCTTGTTCTCTGCTTGAATGAGACAGTCGTCCAAGTAAGGATATATTTGTATACTTCTTTGTCTGCAAAATGCAATTACTGGTGCCAGGCACTTTGTAAAGACCCTGGGCGCAGTAGATAAACCAAAGAGCAGTGCAGAGAATTGGTAATGCATTAGCCAGCCTTGAATCAGAGGTATCTTCTGCACGATTGTCTTATTGGGACATGCAGGTGTGCCTCTTTTAGGTCTAAAGTCACCAGCCAAGCATTCTTGCCCAGCATGGGCAGAAGCTGCTGCAAAGTCAGCATTTTAAATTTTGGAATGCCCAGGTATGTGTTCAAAATCAATAAATCCAGTATTGGCCGCCAGGCCTTGTCCTTTCTGGGTACCAAGGACAGTCTTGAGTAAAAACCTTGTCCTTTTTCCTGTTCTGGTACTGTCTGAATGGTCCCCATATCCATGAGGGACGTAACCTGTTTCTGTGCCTCGGCCCATTGATTTTTTGGCAGATCTGGCACCATTTGCCATTGGCAGAGTGTGGAAATGGAATCTGTATCCCTGTGATACGATGTTTAATACCCACTCGTCCTGGGTTATTAACTGCCAATTTTCCCCCTATGGGTGCTGCCAAAAGATAAGTGCTTGGTGAAGGCAGAGGGAAGTCACTGGGATTGATTTCTGTAGGTTTGCGCTTTATCTCCTCCAGATTTGGAGGTGGAAGCGCCCCATTGCTTTGACCTGTATGAATCTTGCGCCTGGTAACTGGAACTCTTAGGGCGTCTGGGTTTGCCCCTTTGAGCTACATCTGACACAGGAAAAGACCAGTTTTTGGTAGGCCAGTGTCTACTGAATCTTGGTGGCTGCACTTGTAAGAAGTCTAACAGTTTGCATAGACTTAGCTTTGTCTTCCATTTTCTTTAAAACCTCTTCTGCCTTAATACCAAACAGAGAATCATGCTGTTAAGGTGCATCTAGCAATTTAGCTTTAACATGATCAGGTAAATTTTGTTCCTTTAACCAGGCATGCCTCCTAATCACAGATCCAGTAACTGCGGCCCTGCAAGAGGCCTCCAAGGAATCAAAACCACATTGCAAAGTATGCTTTCCAACCTGTTCAGCTGCATGCAATAATTCCTGCAATTCTTTATTTTCCACACATTCAGAAATCAACATCATTTTCTGTTTCAATAATCCCATAACATGCTGTTGATATTTAAGGCCCTAATTGCCAAGGTTGCAGACATATAAACCTTCTTTCCCCATCTATCCAGTGTCCTGGAATTTCTATCAGAAGGGGTAGGATTCTTAGCTGTTGAGGCCTTTACACCTTTGGGACCCTGTGAGACAGTTTTAGGGTCAGCAACAGGATTTTTGAATAAAAATATGTGGGAGTCGGGAACCCTGTAATATCGGTCTGGCTTACTAGGAGCCGGAGGTAGGGTATCTGGAGCCATGCTTGATTCCGAAAACACAATGTCTAATACAGGAGGTATAGCCAAAGGCCTATGTTGAGGAAGAAGGAAATCCCTCAGCCTCTTTTTTGATTCTGAGAAATCCTGACTCTCCCAATGAAAATGTTCCCTTAAAGTATGCAAGGTTTCTCCAAAAGAATAATCTTCAGGAGGAGATGCAGATGGGATGGATTCCTCTGCATCTGAATCCTCATAGGGTGGTATAGAAAATTCCTGATCAGAAGAGGAATCAGAAGAAATAGAAACCTGATCTGAAGATTCATAATCAGTGTCTTGCCTAGGCCTCTTATCTGGGGGGGGGGGGGGGGTTGGGAACACCTGATCAAGGTAATTAAGTCTTCAGCCATTTTGATCTGTTTTTTTAGGCATAGAGGCCTGAGCACGTGGCTCAAGCGTCAGTTTTTTTAACCTTAGAAGTTGCTTTTGTCTTTGTTTTTGAAGCTGGCGTCGGTTTTATATAGAATTGTTGAGGCCTGAAAATACCCTCAGAAGCCGGTGCCAGCTCAGCGGCTCAGGACCCATACGAGGGAGAGAAATCTGCGGGTACAATACTCAGAATCTCGCGGCATGCCGGACTCCACATGGGTCTCGTTAGAGGCCTGTAACTCGAAAGTTGCGGGTATCAGGGGCTGCAAAAGTGCCTCACTGAGTACCGGTGAAGTGGCGACTGGTTTAGGAGAAGCTTTGTCGTCGGTTTTGGACCTTAACTGTCTGTCTCTGTCCCTTTCTTTGCGTTTTTGTGAACTCCGGCAGTCGAATTGCTATCGGACATTTCAGGGTAATTAAATTGGTTTCCAAAATAATTTGAAGCAAAGATATACAGACGCTTAATAGTGCGTTGGTTAAATCTAGCACAAAACCGACAGCAAAGCACGTTATATGGGTCTAGGCAAGGAATACAGTACAAATGAAAATCCTTATGAGGTATTTGCTTCCCACAAGTAATGCAATTATTAACTTTTACTGACATCGGTAAGGAGCAAGAAAAAGTTTCCCCAACGGGGTACTTAGCTTTAATTGAAGTCTTCGGTTCTGAAACTCGAATGCGAAAATTTCAGGAGTCGGCCGACCGGCACTTAAGAACTGCTTCTGCTTCAGGCACTGCACGGTAAGAAAGACTGAAGAAAATGGTGTCGGCTGCATGTTTTATACCCCTGACGTCATGGAAGAAGAGACCGCAACCGACGCAGGACCCAAGACTTTGATATTCAGGCCGACTGAGGGCAACCTGCAAGCAGATTACTCAAATGTAATGACTGCAACAGTGAAACACGAAGAACATCAGAGATTGATCGTATGATCCCTGGAAAGGAGGAGTTGATGCCTGGTGGTGGCGGACAGGATCCAGTCATCCAGATACGAAAAAACCCGGAATTCTAGACGCCTCAGGTGAGCAGTAACCACTGCCATGCATTTGAACACACTGGGGGCTGAGGTGAGACCAAAGGGCAGTGCTCGAAATTGATAGTGACTGGCCCCCAGCTGGAAACGCAAATGATTTCTGGAAGGTCTGGCCATTTTGATGTGGTAGTACGCATCCTTGAGATCTAGAGCACATCCAATAGCCCATTCCCAGGAACGGGAGTATCGAATGAAACGTGACCATCCGGAACTTTTCCTTCTTTACAAAAGCGTTTAGCTTGCTAAGGTGTAAAATGGGCCCCCAGTACCCCGTTTTCTTTGGAACTAAAAAGAATCTGGAGTAAGTTCCGGATCCTATCTGGTCCGCCAGGACTGGCTGGATAACTTTTCTAGCAGCTTTTGGATTTCTATAGCTGCTTGATCCCGCAGACTGGGTGGAACATCTGGGATTCTTGTCGTGACTGGCGGGGGACTCTGAAAAGGGGATAATGGAACCTCTGGTAACTATGCTTTGTACTCAAGAATCTGATGCAACTCCTAGCCAGGCGGTACAAAGCCAAGCGACCCCCGACTGCCTCCAGAGTAGGACAGTCAGGCCTCCTCTCAGGAGTGCTGATAAGGCTTGCCAGAGAAAGCACAGTTGTGCACCTACCATAAATGTAGATGTTAAGAGTGTATTCACTGTTGCACTCATTACATTTAGGGTAATCTGCTGGCAGGTTGCCCTCAGTCGGCCTGAATAACAAAGTCTTGGGTCCTGCGTCGGTTGCTGTCTCCCTCTTCCATGACGTCAGGGGTATGGGGTATCAAACACGCAGCAGACGCCATTTTAATCAGTTTTTCTTGCCCCAGATGTCAGGTGCCCCCCACCCCCCAAATGGGGGAGCAAAAATTACATATATAGACATACATAGATATATATATATATATATCTATCTCTGCATGTATTTTAGAACACAAAAAATTTACCTTCAACTAAAAGCAAATACACCCCAAAGGCTTTTGAGTATAGTGAAGGAAAGAAGAGGTATAACAGAGAAGAAAGGGGGCTGGCGGGTGGGTAACCAGGACTGCAACAGTGAATACACTCGAACATCTACATTTATGCTAAGTGTACACAACTGTACTATGTTCTTTGTGTTTCACTGTTGCAGTCATTACATTTGGGTAGAATCCCAAAGCTATGGACGGGAGGATGGAATTAAACAGCATTAGGAGCAGCTAGAGGGCCCTGCAGGACAGCAGTGGCAAAGCCTGCCTTGGATTTAGAAAAGAGGTAAATGGTAATGGTTTGTGAATGTATGAACTGAGCTCCAAGTAGCAGCTTCTAGAATGTCTCTGGTAGGAACCCCTCTGAGAAAGGCTGCAGAAGTAGAAGCAGCCCTGGTGGAATGGGATCTGATCCCCTTGGGGACAGGTTTACCATGGTGCATGTAGCAAAAACGAATACAATGACTTATCCATTTTGAAATAGTCTGCTTTGATACAGCCTTCCCCACTGTTCCTGCCGCAAATGCCACTAGTTGCTCAGACTTTTTTAGAGATTTTGTCCTGTTTAAGTAGAATCTTAACGGTCTGTGTACATCCAATGAATGCAGAATTCGCTCCCCCTTGTTCTGCGGATTTGGGAATAAGTTGGCAGGTGAATGGTCTGGTTACGAGCCACACTGGATATCACCTTAGGCATTAAAGGATTGGTCTGAGGGCCACACTGTCCGGGTAAAAGATAATGAAAGGCTCCACTGCCATGACGGCTTTTGGTTCTGAAATCGTTCTAGCTGAAGTGACTGCTAAAAGAAAGGCTGTCTTACAAGAAAGAAATTTTATATCCGCAGTAGCAGCTGGTTCAAAAGGAGGTAGGGTGAGTTTTTCCGGCACAAAATTGAGGTCCCATGCAGGAGTCGGTGCTCTCCTGGGAGGTCTTAAATTTTTGGCCCCTCTGAGGTACTGCTTTAGCAGGGGATGAGAAAAGAGAGGAGGCTCTGTACTGTAATGAGCTGATAAGGCAGAGGCATGGATTTTTATTGAAGAAAAAGATAGGCCCTTGTGAAGCATCTCAGTTAAATATTGCAAAATCTGAGAAATATCGGGCTTTGCTGTGTTTATTCCTTGCGCTTGGTTCCAAGCACAGAATCTCTTCCATTTATAAGCATAAGATTTTCTAGTACTAGGCCTTCTAGCCTCCAAAATGACATCCATCACAGGTTTACTGAGAGATGTGATTGATGAAATTAGTTGATTAGCCATGCTGCAAGATTCAGAGTTTGGAGCGGAGTGTGCAGAATTTGATAGTTCTGCTGAGACAATAGATGAGGTGTTTGAGGCAAGTACCACGAAGGAAGTTGTGACATATTCCTTGGAAACGGGTACCAGTGTTGGCGAGGAAAGTCCGGAGCAATTGATCATTTTTGTTTTTTTCCTGTCGGACTAAGACGTTGGAGAGCAGAGGCAGAGGGAGAAAGGCATAGACTGATAGGTTTTTCCAGATGAAGGATAGAGCATCCACTTTCCAAGCTTTTTTGTGTTGAGTTCTTGTGCAGAATTTGTTTAACTGACAGTTTTGGGGAGAGGTAACTAGATCTATGTTTGGGTTCCCCCATTTTCGTGTCAACATGCTGAAAATTTGTGGATCCAGGTTTCCAGTCGTGTGGGCCCATAAGATTTCTGCTTAGGTCGTCTGCTAGAGTATTTTGCTTTCCTGGCAGGAATTGAGTTTGAAGATGTATTTGGTAAGTCAAGGCAGTGTTCCACAAGGCCATGGCTAGTCTGCAAAGGGGGTAGCAGTGGGAACCCCCCCCCCGCTTGTTTATGTACCACATAACTGTGGTGCTGTCAGTCTATCAGTAGTTGTCCTGGATGAAGAAAATCCTTGAAGGCTGTCAGAGCATTCTGTACAGCTAGCATTTCTTTCTGGTTGATATGTAGATGTATTTGATTTGGACTCCATTCGCCTTGAATGCATCTCCCTGCCAGACACCCCCCCCAAGCATAGTCTGATGCATCTGTAGTCAGGGTTTGGGTGGCAGGGGGTAGAATGAATGACAGTCCCTTGTTTTGGTGACATGCCTCTGCCCAAAGAAACTCCTGTTGCAGGCAGGTAATGAGAGGAATCATTGTTTCCAGGCTGTAACAATGTTGACTCCATAAGCTTTTTAGGTACCATTGAAGTTTCCTCATATGCAGTCTCGCACATGGAATTAGTAGAATGCAGGATGCCATGAACCCCAAAGTCTGCAAAATTTGTATTGCAGATAGCTGGGTTTTTATTGCCACTTGTTTGAAGTATGTTGTTAATTGAATTTGTTTGTCTGGTGTGAGGTAAGCCATCTGGGCAGTTGTATTCAAGCTTGCACCCAGGAATGTAATTATTTGAGAGGGTATCAGTTGTGATTTATTTTCGTTTATGGTGTACTGTAGGCATGTTAGAAGCCTTTTTACAAACGCCAGGTGTTGAAGCGTCTCCTTCTCCTCTGCCTGAGACAATTGTCCAGATATGGATAAATTTGAATGTTTGTCTGCAAAATGCAATTACTGGTGCCAGGCACTTTGTGAATACCCTGGGCGCAGTAGACAAGCCAAAGGGCAGTGCAGAGAACTAGTAATGCAAACAGCCTGCTTTGAAGTGGAGGTATCTTCTGCAAGATTCCCTGATTGGGATATGCAGGTATGCCTCTTAAGTCTACAGTTACCAACCAGGCAGTTTTGCCTAGCATAGGCAGTAGCTGTTGTAGCGTCAGCATCTTGAATTTTGGAATGTCCAGGAAAGTATTTAGAATGGATAAGTCCAGAATTGGGTACCAGGAAAGTTCTTGAATAAAATCCTTGCCCTTTTTCCTTTTCTGGTACTGGCTGAATAGCCCCCATATCCATGAGGGACAGGACTTGTTTCTGGGCCTCTCCTCACTGATTTGGTGGCAGATCTGGCCAACCGTTTGGAACTGGCAATGTGTGGAAATGAAATCTGTACCCCTGGGATACTATATTTAAGACCCACTTGTCCTGGGTAATTAGATGCCAATTTTGAGCAGGAAGTGCTAGTTTTCCCCCCAAAGGGGCTGCCAATAGATAAGTGCCTGGAGATGGCAGAGGAAAGTCATTGAGACTGTTTACTGTAGGGTGGTGCTTTGCTACCTCCTGATTTGGAGGTGGAGGCGCCCCATTGTTTTGTCCTGTAAGATCCTTGTGACTGATACCTGGAGCCTTTGGAGCGTCTGGGTTTGACCTGAGCAGCTCTGTTGGACACTGGAAAGGACCAGTTCTTAGTAGGCCAGTGCCTACTGAACCTGGGTGGCTGCACTTGCAAGAAATCTTTTACAGTTTTCATAGATTTAGCTTTGTCCTCAGTCTTTTTTAAAACCTCTTCTGCCTTATTACCAGACAGACTGTCCTGCTGTAAAGGAGCATCCAACAATTTAGCTTTAACATGATCAGGCAGATTTTGCTCCATGAGCCAAGCATGCCTTCTTATCACAGATCCAGTTATGGCGGCCCTGCAAGAGGCCTCCAAGGAATCAAAACCACATTGCAAAGTATGCTTTCCAACTTGTTCAGCTGAATGCAATAAGTCCTGTAACTATTTTCCACACAATCAGAAATCAACATCATTTTCTGTTTCAGTAAGCCCATAACATGCTGTTGATATTTAAGCATACGAAATTGGCAGTTTAAGCTATGATTGCCAGGGTTGCAGACGTATAAACCTTCTTACCCCATCTATCCAATGCCCTGGAGTTTCTAGCTGAAGGGGTAGGATTTTTGGCTGTAGAAGCCTCAACACCCCTGGGACCCTGAGAAATAGTTTCAGGGTCAGCAGCAGGATTTTTGAAAAGAAATTTGTGGGAGTCAGGAACCCTGTAATATCTGTCTGGCTTACTAGGAGCCGGAGACAGGGAATCAGGAGCCATGCTGGATTCTGAGAAAACATCAACAATGTCTAAAACAGGAGGTATAGCCAAAGGCCTACACTGAGAAAGAAAATCCCTAAGCCTCTTTTTGGAGTCTGAAAAATCCCGACTCTCCCAATGAAAATGTTCCCTTAAAGTATGCAAAGTCTCTCCAAAAGAAAAATCCTCAGGAGGAGAAGCAGAAGGGATGGATTCCTCTGCATCAGAGTCCTCATAAGGTGGCATAGAAAATTCCTGATCAGAAGAGGAATCAGAAGAAATGGAAACCTGATCTGAAGATTCATAACCAGTGCCTTGCCTAGTCCTCTTAAGGGGGGGGTTGGGAACCACTGATCAAGGTAATTAAATCCTCAGTCATTTTGATCATTTGTTTTTTAGGCATAGAGGCCTGAGCACGTGGCTCATGCGTCAGTTTATTTTAGACACAGAAGTAGGTTTTGGCCTTGTTTTTGATGACGGCTTCAGTTTAATATACAAATGTTGAGGCCTGAAATCACCCTTAGAAGCTGGTGCCTGCTCAGCGGCTCTGGACCCATCCGCGGGTTCAATACTTGGAGAATCTCGTGGCATACCGGACTCCGAATGGGTCTTGGTAGAGGCCTGTGACTCAAAAGTAGCAGGCATCAGGGGCTGCGAAAGCACCTCACTGAGTACCGGCGAACAGTCAACTGGCTTAGGAGAAGCTTCGTCGTCGGTTTTGGACCTCGGTCTTTTTCCTTGCGTTTTTTGTGAATTCCGGTAGTTGGATTGCTAACAGACGACATTTCAGGATAGTTAAATCTTGAACCAAAGTATTTAGAAGCAAAAATATACAGACGCTTAACAGTGCGTTGGTTAAATTTAGCACAAAACCAACAGCAAGGCACGTTGTGATCAGGGCCTAGGCAAGGAATACAGTACAAATAAAAATCCTTATGATGTATTTGCTTCCCACAAGTAATACAATTTTTAACTTTTACTGACATCGATAAGGAGCAAAAAAAAGTTTCCCCAATGGGGTTACTTAGCTTTAGTTTGAAGACTTTGGTTCTGAAACTCAAAAACGAAAATTTCAGGAGTCTGCCAACCGGCACTTGCGAACTGCTTCTGCTTCAGGGACCGCGCGGCAAGAAAGACGGATTAAAATGGCGTTGGCTGCATGTTTTATACCCCTGACGACCTGACGTCATGGAAGAGGAGACAGCAAACGACACAGGACCCAAGACTTTGTTATTCAGGCTGACTGAGGGCAACCTGACAGCAGATTACCCTAAATGTAATGACTGCAACATTGAAACACGAAGAACATCTGCTCCCTGTCACCCTGGTTTTGCAGACCCCTTCTGCTGCCAAAGCGGCATCTTCCATTATTGCCCCCTCCTCTGCCCCTGAAGGGGGGTTCACTACGTGTGCTCTGGAAAGCTCCTTGGGACTTCCGGAACCACATTTTTCCACCTTTCTGCCCTTTGGGGTATTGTCTGGTAGGGGTGGAAAAACGACTCCTAATGCAGATCCTTCCTGCTTCCACCTAGTGAGTCTCCTTGACTTGGGGCCCAAACAAAGTAGAGCCATCAAATGGGGTGTTGACGAAGGAAGACTTGAAGGCTTCCGCAAAGGAGCATACGCGCATACAGGACCATCTCCGCAGAGCTATCGCTGAACCTACTGCTCAACTCAACCAATCGTCTGCATAGGAAATGAGCCACATGACCAGTAGCAGAGGTCTCTGACATCTCTTTCTTGGTGGCTGCCGCCAGCACCATGGCATCAACAGCAACTTCTTCAGTGAGGTACAATTTGTCTTGTGGGGAAGTGATGAACTTACTGGGCCTCCGAGGGACTGGTTCCATGGAATCAGGGGACTCCCATGCCATTCGAGCAACCAGATCCATGAGTTAGAAGGGCAGAGTAACCCAGGATGTGGAAAGTTGAGACCCAAAGGCCTTCAGGAGCACAGAGTCATTCTCAGAAGGGGTAACGGACTGCCAGTCACCCCTCTGTTTCAGTACTTCCAGGATGTCTGCAAAGGAGACATCCTCAGAGGGGGATCATTCTGATTCCTCTAAGTTGGTGTCTGATGTCAAGGATTCCTGAGGAGAATCCAAATGCCTCCTCTTGCAAAGTCTCTTTCTGGGGACCTCATCAGTGGGAGCGTCTGGTGAGGTCTCAGTAGAGCAGGGTTCACCCAAAGGGGTTACCTAAAGCGCTGGGTCTCGACGCTTAGTAGGAACCGGTGATGTAGAGGCAGAATGCATTTTTTTAGGGGAGGAAGAGGAAAGACCTGAGGAAGGGAGTCTTGGCAGACATTACCCTCCTCATAGCATCAAAGGCACCAGAGATTTGACCCAAGGACCCCGCCTGTTCCAAAGAAGGTGGCGACCTCCCCGGTGCCAAGACCAAGGGCTCCAAATCAGAGGACTGAGCAGAGCTCACCTGCGCAGAGGCCCAGAGAGGAAGGGTCGGAACCGACGTGCCTGTTCGACTACCACCCCCCCCCAGAACAGACGAGAAAGCGTCAGCTCTGAGACTCTCCTAACGGCACCGAAGAGATCAGGGTCGACGGAGCCGAAGTCACTGGGATAGGACTCTGCTCCGCAGGTTCCACAACCATCGGATCTTACGCCTCTGGCTCTGAAGGCCTAGGTAAGGTTGGAGTAGTCACAGGCAAAGGAAAGGTAGTAGGAATCAAACCCAGTTGGGACGAAACCGAAAGGAATTTGGGCAATGCTGGGTTCTCTAAAAGCCTCTGCACTACACGATCAACATCGACGTCTGAAAGGGTCCTAGAAGAACGGGTCGAAAGGACCGAAGAAGCCACAGATCTAAGAATTGGAGACTTCAACACCTCTGACACCGGCTCCAGTTTAGAGGGTTGGCTGTGAAACATCGGTTCGGTGCAGGGCTCCAATGACTTTGGAACCGGCGACCGCACCTTAACAGAGGTGCTCGGAACAGAGGGCCTGGGTTCTGAGGACACCCTTGAAGACTTAGACCCTTTCGAAGACTTGGAGGTCTGGTCAGTCTTATCCAAGACTTCCTGAAAAGTACAGTTTTGTACCTACCATAAATGTAGATGTTGCTGCAGTCATCACACTTGGGTTATCCTGCTGCCAGGCGGTCCCGCAGTCGGCCAGAGTTCCAAAGTCTTGGTCCGGCGTCGGTTGCTGTCGCTTCTTCCCTGATGTCAGTGTGCCAGGGGTATACAAGAGGCATCCAACGCCATTTTCTTCAGTTTTTCTTGCCCCAGATGTCAGGTGCCCCCAAGTAGGTAGGCAATAAATATTGCCAATAAAACATGTAAAAGGAATAAAAGGAATACCTTCAGTTACAAGCAAATACACCACAAAGGTTGTACAGTATAGAAAAGTTCAGCTAGGTCAGAGGGGATGGAAAGAGGGTAACCTGGACTGCAGCAGTGTGAACACTCGAACATCTACATTTATGGTAGGTACAAAACTGTACTATGTTCATCGTGTTATACTACTGCAGTCATCACACTTGGGTTGAATCCCAAAGCTAAGGATGGGTGGTGGAACTAAACAGGGTTTGGAGAGGCTAGTAGGCCCTGCAGAACCTGCAGTGGCAAAGCCAACTCTGGTTTTAGAGTATAGAGGTAAGTGATGGTGCTTGGTGAAGGTGTGCACTGAACTCCAAATTGCACCCTCCAAAATATCCTTGGTTGGTACCCCTCTGAGGAAGGCTGCTGATGTTGCTGTAGCCCTGATGGAATGGGGCCTGATGTTACCAGGCACAGGTTTCCCATGATGTGTGTAGCAGAAACGGATACAATGTCCTATCCATTTTGAAATGGTCTGTTTTGAGATAGCCTTTCCTTGTGATCCTGCAGCATAGGATACAAAGAGCTGGTCAGATTTTCTGAAAGCCTTAGTTTTATCCAAGTAGTAACGTAATTGCCTGTGAATGTCCAAAGAGTGTAGGAGCCTTTTCCCTTTGTTCTGAGGGTTTGGATAAAAGGTGGGCAAATGAATGGTTTGGTTTAGGGCCACACTGGATACCACCCTTTGGCATAAAGGAAGGGTTAGTTCGTAAAGAGACTTTGCCTTGATGAAAAATGATGAAAGGCTCCACTGCCATTAGGGCCTGTAGTTCTGAGACTCTTTGTGCTGAAGTTATTGCTAGCAGCAGGGCAGTTTTCCATAATAGGAACTGTAGATCAGCTGTGAAAGCTGGTTCAAAGGGCGGTAGTGTAAGCTTTTCCAAAACAAAGTTGAGATCCCAAGTTGGTGTTGGTGCTCTCTGGGGCGGTCTTATGTTCTTAGCCCCTCTGAGGAACTGTCTTAGTAATGGATGTGAAAATATAGGAGGATTCGTGTTGTATTGAGCTGAAATAGCTGAGGCATGCATCTTAATAGACGAGAAGGGAAGTCCTTTGTGCAACATCTCAGTTAAATATTGAAGAATCTGAGGAATATTTGGGACAAGGGGATTTTGGCCTTTAGCCTGGTTCCAGGCACAGAATCTTTTCCATTTGTCTGAATAGACTTTCCTGGTGCTGGGCCTCCTGGCCTCCAGAATGATGCCCATCACAGCTTTAGAGAGAAGTGTTGACTGGTTGTTTAGGCAATTTGCCATGCAGCCAGATTCAAAGTCTTGAACTGGCTGTGTAGAATCTGATTGTTTTGCTGAGTGAGCAGGTGAGGAATTGGAGGTAAAATCCATGGTGGGCCTTAAGCCATGTTCCTTAGTATTGGATACCAGTGTTGGCGTGGCCAGTCTGGAGCAATGAGCATCATTTGTGGCCTCTCTAATCTGGCTTTCAGCAGCACCTTTGCCAGAAGAGGCAGTGGAGGAAAGGCATACACTGTCAATGTTTTTCAACTGAATGAGAGGGCGTCCACTTTCCAAGCTAGTGTGTGGTATTGTCCTTGGGCAGAATTTACGTAGTTGGTAGCTTTGGGGGGAAGCAAACAGATCTATGTCTGGGCTCCCCCATTTTTGAGTTATCATTACGAATACTTGTGGATCTAGTTTCCACTCGTGAGGATATATGATGTTTCTGCTTAGATCGTCTGCCAATGTGTTTTTCTTTCCTGGCAGGAATTGTGCTTGTAGTTTATTGTTCCACAAGGTCATTGCTTGTCTGCATAGGGGGTAGGAGTGTGTGCCCCCTTGCTTGTTTATGAACCACATCACTGTGGTGTTGTCCGTCTTTATTAGGAGTTGTCCTGGATATAGGAGGTCCTTGAAAGCTGTCAGGGCATTTTGTACAGCTAGCATCTCTTTTTGATCGATATGTAGATGCCTTTGGTCTGCAGACCATTTGCCCTGAATACACTGTCCTGCCATGTGCACTCCCCAGACATAATCCGATGCATCTGTTATAGTTTGCCTGGCTGTGGGTAAGGTAAAAGGCTGACCCTTGTTGAGGTGACATGCCTGAGCCCACCACAGAAACTCCTGTTGATGGCAGGGAATGAGTGGAATTATTGTTTCCAAGCTGTGGCTGTGTTGAGTCCATACGCTTTTCAGGTACCATTGTAATTTCCTCATATGCAGTTTTGCAAATGGTATTAGTAGTATGCAAGATGCCTTGAATCCCAAGGCCTGCAGAATTTTTCTTGCAGGGAGTTGGGTCTTTGTTGCCATCATTTTGAAGTATTGAGTCAGTTGTCCTTGCTTGTCTGGCGTGAGATAAGCCATCTGGGCCGTTGTATGCTGGCACCCAGGTATATTATGTCTTGTGAGGGGCACTAGTTTGGACTTCTTTTAGTTTACTGTGTACCCTAGGCAACTTAGTAGGTTTTTGACAAACGCCAGATGCTTTAATAGAATGTCCTTGCTTTCTGCTTGGATAAGGCAGTCATCCAGGTACGGATATATTTGAATCCCTCTGTCTGCAGTATGCAATTACTGGTGCCAGGCATTTTGTGAAGACCCTGGGCACAGTAGATAAGCCAAAGGGCAGTGCAGAGAATTGGTAATGGGTTGAACCTGCTATAAATCGGAGGTATCTTCTGCAATTTTGTCTGATAGGGACATGCAGGTATGCCTCCTTGAGGTCCAACGTTACTAGCCAAGCCTTCTTGCCCAGCATGGGAAGAATTTGCTGTAGTGTTAGCATCTTGAATTTGGGTACTTCCAGGTATGTGTTTAGAATTGAGAGGTCCAGAATGGGTCTCCAGGCTTTGTCCTTTCGGGGAACTAGAAAGAGTCTTGAGTAAAATCATTGTTCTTGCTCCTGTGTAGGAACCTGTTGAATGGCTCTCATGTCCATGAGAGCTGAAATTTGCTTTTGAGCCTCTGCCCATTGATTTGGTGGCAGGTTTGGCATTCCTTTTACCCTTGGCAAAGTATGAAAGTGGAATCTGTATCCTTGAGATACAATATTTAGGACCCATTTGTCTTTTGTGATGATGTGCCAGTTGTCTGCAAAAAGTGCTAGTTTTCCCCCCAAGGGAGCTGCCAAGAGGGGTAAGTCATTGTGTTTGTCTTCTAGTAGTTGAGACCCGTCTTCTCCTCCTTTTTGGGTTGTGGCACCCCATTGTCGAGGCTGGTAAGAGCCTTGTAACTGGCCTCTTCCCCTTGGGCATCTGTATCTGCCCCTCTGTGGTCTGGCAGAAGCTGGAAAGGACCAATTTTTGGTTGGCCAATTTCTGCTGAAACGAAGGGGTTGAACCTGTAAAAAAATCCTTGACCGTCTGCATAGATTTTGCTTTATCCTCCATTTTCTTTAAAACCTTTTCTGCTTTTACACCAAATAAAACATCCTGCTGTAACGGTGCATCCAATAACTTTGCTTTAACATGATCAGGTAAAGTTTGTTCTTTTAACCAAGCATGCCTACGTATGACAGACCCTGTCACTGCTGCTCTACAAGAAGCTTCCAATGAATCAAATCCACATTGCAAAGTATGTTTTCCCACTTGTTCAGCTGCATGCAACAAATCTTGCATTTCCTTGTAATCAGGCTGTTCTGTATGTGTGAGCATTTTTTGTTTTAATTGAGACATCAAATATTGTTGATATTTCAGCATGTGAAACTAACAATTTAAGGCCCTCATAGCTAGAGTAGCTGAGGTATATACTTTCTTTTTCCATCTGTCTAATGCTCTAGAATCCCTTTCAGAGGGCACAGGATTTTTAGCAATAGAGGCCTCAACCCCTTTGGGACCCTGAGAAATGGTTTCTGGGTCAGCAACAGGGCTTTTATAAAGGAATTTGTGCGAGTCAGGGACTCTGTAGTATCTGTCTGATTTGGCTGGTGCAGGAGGTAATGAATCTGGGTTAAGGCTAGATTCTGAATAAACATCATCCACAATGTCTAACACGGGTGGAATAGCAAGTGGTCTGTGCTGGGGTAGTAAAAGGAACTCTCGGAGCCTTTTCTTAGAATCAGAGTAATCCTGGCCTTCCCAGTGGAAATGTTCCCTCATGGTATATAAGGTTTCCCCAAAAGAGTAGTCTTCTGGGGGAGATGCAGAAGGGATAGACTCTTCAGCATCAGAGTCTTCATAAGGGGGAAAGGAATATTCCTGTTCCTCAGAAGAGTTTGAGGAAATTGAAACCTGGTCAGAGGAAGCGTAGTCCTCCTCCTGTCTTGGCCTTTTATGAGGAGGGGGATGGGAACCCCTGATTAGGGTAATTAAGTCTTTAGCAATCTTAAGCGTCTGTTTCTTAGGCATGGGGCCTTGTACTGGAGACTGCTGTACAGTCTTTTGTTTTTAAAGGAGTTTTCAGCTTTGCATAGGATTTAATAGTGAGTGTAGTCAGTCTGAAGACACCTTCTGCAACTGAAGGCGTTTCAACTGCACCGGAATCTTCTTCAGGCATGGAGTCGGAAGGGCCTAAAGGTAAAGGTTGTGGAGGCCTAGCAATCTCCACTTGTGAATCTGATGTCACCTGGGGTTCTAAATCAGCGGTCGTCAGGGGCTGCGTAGGCGCCTCATTGAAAACCGGAGAACCGGCGACTGGCCTAGCAGAGGCCTCTGAGTCTGGTTTGGGTCTCGGCTGCCTGTCCTTATCGTTGCGTTTTTTATGCATTCTGGTCGTCGGTTGCTCCGATGGCATGGTATAATTAAATTTCCTACCAAAATAATGTCGGGCGAAATCAAACAGACATTTAATAGTTCGTTTATTAAACCTAGCACAAAACCGACAACATGTGACATCGTGGTCTGGGCCTAGGCAAGGAATACAATAAGAATGAAAGCCCTTATGAGGTATTTGCTTCCCACAACAAATGCAATCGTTAACATTTTCTGACATCGGACTGAGGCAAGAAAAGGTTCCCCAACGGGGTACTTAGCTTTATTGAAGACTTCGGTCTGAAATTCGATTTGAAAATCTCAGGAGTCGGCTGACCGGCACTTGCAAACTGCTTCTGCTTTGGGCACCGCGCAGCAAGAAAGACAGAAGAAAATGGCGTCGGATGCCTCTTGTATACCCCTGGCGCACTGATGTCAGGGAAGAAGCGACAGCAACAGATGCCGGCCCAAGACTTTGGAACTCCAGCCGACTGCGGGACCGCCTGACGGCAGGATAACCCAAGTGTGATGACTGCAGCAGTGTAACACGATGAACATTTCAGGTTTCAACAGTCCTCTGTCCATTAGCTTTCTCCTCCTTTCAAGCAATACTCTGCCACTAAAAGAGTGGCAGATAGAACAATCCTCATGTAAGCGTAGAGGTCCTAGGCAATATACACAGGACACGATTGTCTGTAATGGACATTTTCTGCCCACAGTCACCTCTTGAAACCTGACTTGTGTCTAAGTGTAGAGGTCCTAGGCAATATACACAGGACACGATTGTCCGTAATGGACATTTTCTGCCCACAGTCACCTCTTGAAACCTGACTTGTGTCTCTCTTTTTGGTCAGACATATCAAACACACAATTATCAGATGTCTGATACTACTACCCAAAAACGGTACTATAAGGTCTAAATATAGCAAAAAGCACACTATCCCACGCTAAATAAAAGGGATACAGTTATCTAATTACTTATATCAAAAAGCACACTATCTAAAACTAAGTACAAAGGATAGGGAAATCAAGTTGACACAGCCCTGTTCAAATATATGAGGGAAGCACAGAAGTGCCTAAACGAAAAAGAGGGCAAGGCCCAAGAGCAACCGCTCCAACAACACAAACACAACTAATCCACACAAGAGGGACACAGCCCTAAAAAAAAATATTCTATCAACTAGAATATAAACTCTACGAAACATAGCAGTACAATTTGCTCAAGAGACAGAAAAAAAGAACTATACTGGCCCGAGCTCCCTGGAGAACTTGGGATCCGTTGCAGCGGCAAACTAGATCTGAGGTTAGTCAGAGATCATGGGATAGGGACTGTGCCGCGAGCTACTCAGAGATCTTGAGCTTGGAAAGCGGCCGGCTCAGAGCCGATGGATCGGCTCTGTACCCACATATAAGAACAAACGGCGAGATTGAACAACTTCACATCATGAGCATCCTGCAGCTCAAAGTCATACACTGGAGGACTGTATGTGTGTGTGAAGAAATTACTGCAGCATACGTTTTAGAACTAGCTGCATTATCACTGGTCACATTAGATATCCAACTGCTGTGAGCCAACTGGAATCGACTCACAGCTGCAACCTGATTTGGACTGAAACATCAATAGACACTTGTAGACGTCAATATGGTCGGAGCTTTGGATCCCATTTTGTTACCTTTATTTATTTATTTATTTATTTTAACTGGAGACTCCTCTTCCAATGCCACAACCTGACCTCTGAGACAGCATTGGGACAGAAATGAAAAAGGAATCTGGCACCGACTAGCAGCCAGGTCAAGGTCTGAAAACTTTAGCCTTTAATCTTTCTCATTATATTTTGACAAGTTATGAACTTAATGTACTTAACAAGGGTTTAACTTTTACATCTGAGCGACCTGTGGAAGTTTCTAAGACTACTGCAAAATTTAAGTATTGCTAGGATGCTTAATTTAAATGTTTTAGGCATTCTAGTACTTGTGCGCATTTTTATCATGACGTAGTCGAGATTTTATGTGCAGCAGAAAGACATTTATTCACTGTATACAAAAGGGAAAATGACTATCAATCTTACTAAAGATGAGTAAGCAGCAATCAGAAACCTGATCAATAACCCTAGTAATAAGGCCAGTGCAGTAGTTATGGATACGTCTTATTTGAGTGCTATGACTAATCTGCTCTCTGCTACACATACTTACTGTTAACCATGTAAGTTTACATGATTTCTGTACTACAAGCTAGTGAAGAGTTACTAGAATATTTGGCAGTAAAAAAAACTTAGGTACTTACCATAACTTGGAATCTGTACTATCCAGTGTTATTATTCATCATGGATGGCTGTAGGATCTGACATTGGATCCGAGCCAGCAACTAAGACAGCTCCTGAGTTCAAGCTCCTCCCCTTCCCAAGATCCCTTGCTACCCACAACCCTCAAATACAGATTGCTGGATAGTAAAAGGCAGTGAATGCTACCTAAAAGGATGAAAGGATACTAAGGTATACATCCCTTACTTTCACCAGAAGGAGGGGGAAAGAGGGTGCGAACATGATGAACAATGACACTGGCTAGCACAGATTCCACGTTATGGTAAGTACATAACTATTTGATGCTATCTGTGTCATTACTGATCAAGGAATGGACAGAGTCCCCAGCTAATAACCTTGCGAGGACTTATGGAAGCATATGCTGGAGCACAGAACCACCAAAGAAAGCCCTGCTCCTAGACACAAGTCTAACTTGGAATGAGCAACAAAGGTATGGGGATTAGACCAAGTAGCAGCAGCACAAACCTTGTCTAAAGAAAGTTTAGCCAAGAAGGGAGAAGACTTTGCTAACAACCTAGTAGAGTGAGCTTTGACTGGTCCGGTGAGCTCCGGGTAACTGCATTCGTAAATATAAAATACAACTGGCAATCCAATGAGAAAAAGACACCTTGGAAACCACTTGTCCTCTCCTAGCCTGAGAAAAGGCAACAAAGAACTGATCAGACTTTCTGAACTTTTCCGTCTGCTTGAGATAAAACGTAGTTGTCTATGTACATCCAAACAATGCAACTTATATTCTCCCACTATTGGAAAAATTAGGAAAAAACACAATGTGAATCGACTTATTAAGATTCACCTCCGAAGCTACCTTGGGGACAAAAGGACTGGTCCGGAGACGGACTATCCTTATGGAATACCATGAAAAGAGGTTTTATACATAGAGCCTGCAATTTGGAGACCCTCTTGGCTGAAGTAATCCCCACCAAAAAGGCAGTCTTCCAAGACAGAAATTTAAGGTCACAGGTAGCCATAGGCTCAGAAGGTTTCTGCGTCAGACTGCAGCACCTGAGTGAAATCCAAGGAAGAGAGGGACCCTGTACAAGAGGTCTGAGCTGGAAGATCACTTTAAGGAAGGCCTTACACAGCCTAGAAGAAAAGGTGGGACACTCTTGCCCAAACTGAAGTTGTTGATGGAGGCCAGCTTGAGTTTGATCGTAGAAAAGCTAGCCCTCTGTTGAAAGAGAGGCCAGGAACATCAAAATGTCCAGGACAGATGAAGATAAAGGGTCTGGATTGCGCTGTTTTGCCCAGATAGAAAATCTTCATTTGCTGGAGTAAACCACCTTGGTAGACAGCTTTTGAGAAGCCAAGATAATGGTCTTAAGCAGGAATGAATCACTGGAATTGGAGGTACCAAGCAGTCAGACGAAGGGAAGTGGAAGTCCCCAAGGAAGGGAAATGAGATCAGGAATAGGATTTAATATCCAGGGCAGACATTTCACATGAGAACAAAGGAGGGAAACCATGCTGAGGCCAGAAAGGGGGGATGAGGGGAGTCTTTAGGCAATGAGCTTTCTATAAAACCTTGGAATGAGAGGTGCTGGGGGATAAGCATACAGAAGACCCAGCGGCCAATCGTGAACCTGAGCACCCCTGGGGGACTCCTCTGTTGGCTGTTGGGGGGATAAGGGCAAAGTATTTGCTGCATTTGTGATTGATCAGAGAGGCAAAAAGATTGCAGCAAGGAAGACCCCAGAGGTCAAATACATGACTCACCACTGACTGATTCAAGGACCACTTGTGATGACTCAGGATAGATCTGCTGAGTTTGTCGGCTAAGACGCAGGAAAGAAAAGTTGTGCAAAATCTTACCATAACCAGATGTCCTCTTCCATGTTGCAGTATTCTACATATGGGTTTATACTTCTCTTGCCTCGCGTACATACAGCCAGTATACAAAAGTTTTCAGTCCCTCTGAGGTGCGTGGGACATCTGATGCGGCTTGAGGGAAATGTGGCCCATAAAAGTGACATCTGCACGCACCAGTCTTCATAACTGAAAATGAAAGCCCCAGTCGGAGCCAGTTCTAATAAGGGCAATGCCAGTCCAGTGCCACCCAGAAAGGGAAATGCAACCTAACAGGAGAGAAAGGAGGGTGGGAAGGAATACTGCAACATGGAAGAGAACATCTATGCTTATGGTAAGATTTTACACAACTTTTCTATGTCCTCCTATTCCAACACTGCAGTATTCTACATGTGGGGGAGTTCCAAAGCTCACTGTGACTGGGGAGGTGGTCTAGAGGTGGACTCCAGGAATCCATGAAGGACAGCCCTGGCAAACCCTGCCCTAGATCTAGAGACGTGGTCTACTTTGCAGTGTTTGGTGAAGGTATGAACTGAAGACCAGGTAGCTGCCTCCAGAATAGTAGAGGTATCCAGGCCCTTAAAGAAGGCTCCTGAAGAGGCCATAGCTCTGGTGGAGTGTGCTTTAATTGCATCTTGCTGAGATTTATCATGGATTTGGTAGCAGAAGGTGATGGCCTTGGAGATCCAGGCCGATGTGGTCTGTTTGGACATGCCTTCCCCAGGGCTCTAGGATGGGAATGACACAAAGAGCCTGTAAGCCTGTCTGATGGGCTTGATTTCATGCAAGTAAAACCAGAGCTGTTGGTGCACATCTAGGGAGTGCAGTACTCTCTCACTGCCACCTCCCCCCCCCCCGTGGGTTGGGGAAAAAGGAAGGTAGATGCATGGCCTGGTTAAGGGACACGTCATTCACCACCTTGGGCATGAAGGATGGAGTTAGTTCTAAGGGTAGCCCTATCCTTGTGGAAAACTAGAAAAGTAGGAACAGCCAAAAGGGCTTGTAGCTCTGATACTAGTCTGGGTGAGGTCTAGGCCACTAGCAGTACAGTTTTCCATGTGCAATGTTTTAGAGAAGCTTTGTTTGCAGGCTTAAATGGAGAGAGTTGTAAGCTTTTCAAGCATGTAGTTAAGATCCCAAGGAAGAGGGGACGGTTTCTTGGGAGGACTAAGGTGAAATACCTCAAGGAAGAGCTTAGAAAAAGTCTAGATGCTAGCAGGGGATCCAGAGGAAAGCCTGCTGAGTTTGCAGACAAGTGAGCTTTAATGGAAGAAAATGCCAAACCGGCCTGCAGTAGCTCTCACTGGAAGAGAGGACTAGAAGGGGCTCGCTTGCAAGCGAGTCCACCTGTCTTATGACACCATATAGAGAACCTTTTCCACTTTGAGAGGTAGGATTTTCTTGTATTTGGTTTCCTGGCCTCCTCTAGGACATTGAGTATGTCCTTGTAAAGGTGTCTGAAGGCGATCAGAATCCTATCAATCACAGGGAGAGGTGTAGTAACTACCACTGTAGGTGTATTCGGGGATCCCATGTGCTGTGTGAGTAGACCCACTCTGAGGGGTAACCTGTGGTGATTGCCCTTGGACAATTGTAGAAGTAGGGGGAACCAGTGCTGTCTTGGCCAGTAAGGAATCACCAACAAGATTTTGGGTCTGTCTTGCTGCCCTAAACAACCACCAAAACCTTAAGATCTAGTAACTAAAACCTTACAAATGTCAAACACAAGAATGATGCCAGTAAATCTCTTTTTGCCTGCACTACAGCCAGAATCTGGAACTAACTCCCAAACCACAACTTCTAAAACCTCTGCCTTCCAATTTAAAAAAACTCCTCAAAACCCACTATTCAAACAACTGGCTTTGCTCTTGTGTCTCCCCAGGTTAAGCCACACCACTGCACTGTTGCATGAATTCTTCTGTTAAGGATCACCCGTTTCTTCCGCTAGTTACTCAGGCATACCTGTTCTACCCCAAACATAAGGGCTTTTCAGAATGATCAAAACTTTTGTACTTTTTTTCTCAATTATTGTACTACTTTTAATCTTATAATGTACTGCATATATTCCTTACAACAAGAAATGGTTAAACTCTATAACACGCTGAAATGTAGTCTTCTAATGTGTAGTCCTTCTTTTGGCTTTTCCCGGTTAGGGGTCGCCACAGCGGAACTCCGGTCCGCTAATGACTGGTAGTTGATTTTTACGTGTCGAGTTACCAGCCCTGACGCACAACCTTCAGCGAAGGTACACCCATTCACGCATGTCTCCACGTAGAAGACGCTCTAGCTGAGAATCGAACCGGACAGCGGCTTACTGTGAGGCGACAACGCTACCGCAGCACCACTATACTGTATATATTCCTTTCAACAAGTTAATATCTGCATATTGCATGCTGAAATGTACTCTTAGATGCAAGCTCAAATCTTCACTAGTGTACTGTATTTGGAGCTTTTCTCCCTGGGCCTCTGCTGAAAATGGGGCTATGTCCAGTCGGACTTTCACAGTTATCAAATGTAAAATAAAATAAATAAAATAACTCTTCAGCAGGACCTTCTGAATGAGTGGGAGGGGGGTGCATATAGAAATTTCCCCTTCCAGGAGATTTAGAAGGCATCTGTTGCCAGTGCCTGCTGGTTTGGTATCTTGGTGGAAAAGCCAGGAAGTTGCCTGTTGGAGGAGGCAAACAGGTCTACTATTTCAGGTGTAATCCAACGGTGGACCAGATCCAGGAAGACATCCCTGTGAAGCATCCATTTGTGGTTGTTTGTGATGGTTCTACTGAGACAGTTTTCCTGAGAGTTGTGGAGAGAGGGAATGTAGACCGCCTGCAGAGTAGCTACCTATGAGGTGGCTAGTGCCCAGACTAGAAGTGCTAATCTGCAAAACAGGTATGACTTGGTCCCTTCCCTGTTTGTTGAGATACCATAGAACCGCGGTGTTGTGTGAAAGTTTTCAATGGATCTTGCTGGAGTAAGGTAGGAAGGCTTGAAGAGCCAGATGAACTGCCCTCATCTCTCGAAAATTGATGTGTTCTACTTTGTGTGGCTCTGGCTAAAGGAACTGCACATTTTGATGGCCCAGAGTTGCTCCGCAGCCAAAGTCTGAGGCATCTGTGTGCATGACTTGTGTGGGTAGAGGTGGCTGGAGGGGAAGACCTGGATTGTGGGTCACTTTATCCTGTTTGAGACATGGGAAGAGGGGAACACTATACTCCAAAGGATACCATCACAACTTTCTTACATGCAGTTTTGCTAATGGTAACATGGGGATAGTGGCTGCCATGTAGCCCAGGAGCCTGAGGTACTGCCATGCTGTCAATTCTGTAGACTGAAGGACAGAAGCAGATGTTCTGTCAGGTTTTACACTTTTTGAGGTGGGAGGTAGGCTTTCATGAGGTCTGTGCGAATTCTGTACCCTAGGAAGACAATGTCTTGTGTAGGTTCCATGTGGGATTTTGGGAAATTTATTTGGAATCCCAGAGACTGGAAGAGGGACACTAAAATGTGTATGTGTAGCAGGAGAGTCTCCTTGTTGTCTCTGCCTAAACTAGCAGGTTGTCTAAGTAAGGAAATATTTGGATTCTCTTTATCCTGTAGTAAGCAATCACCGGAGCCAAGCATTTCGCAAAAGCCCTGGGTGCAAAGGAAAGCCCAAAACAAGGTTGAGAATCGAAAGTGAGAAGGGTCCAAGAACCTCAGGTATTTCCTGAATGTGGGCTTTATGGTGATGTGCAGATAAGTATCCTTTATATCTAAGGTGGCCATGAACCCTTGGGGGAGTAAGAGGGGGAAGAGTGTTGGTAAAGTCAACATCCTGAAGGTTGGGACCTTTAGGAATAGATAGAGACAAGAGAGGTCTAGTATTGGTCTCCATGGTCCGTCTTTTCTGGGAACCAGGAAAATCCTGGATTAGAAACCTCTTCCTTTTTCGACTGGATGCACTGATTCAATGGTGCCCTGAGCCACCAGTGCTTGCAACACAGGCTGCAGGAGGTGCAGCTGTTGTGTTGGAGGCTGTAAAATGCCCTTTCGCTTTGGGATGGGGGGTGAGCCAGGTCATGAGATAACTGTTTTGAAGGATTAACAGGACCCATTTGTCTGATGGGATGGCAAGTCCTCACAGGGAGGCAGTGAAACCGATGAACTGACAGAGGTACAGAGGGAGGGCTGGTGGGGGCAAGACTGGCAGGTAGTCAGATGCTACCTGCCCTATCTTGAAAGGGCTGTCTCTAGCTAGAGGAGGGTGAAGCTCTAGCTTGGAGGGGGGCTCCCTGGTAGTTTTTTCTAGTCCTAGAAGGGGCAGCACAGCAACATTGCTTTCTTATGAACTGAGTTTTAGCTGGTTAGTTTCTTTGAAATTTTGGTATGGGGGAAACAAGCAGGTATTTCCAATTCTGTATTTCGTTTCTTTTTTGCTGAAGTGACTTAAAGATCAGCCACTTGCACCAAACAAGGCTGTATTGTCCAGGGGTGCATCGATAAGCTTTGCCCTAAAATCATCAGGAAGGGGCTGTAAACCGAGGAGTACCTTCTTAAGTTAGATGCTGATGCTGCTGACCTTACTGAGGCTTCAGCAGCATCATAACTGCACTCTGAGTGCCTTTTAACCTGGGAGGTGAGGGTGAGAAGAGAAGACGGTGAAGCTTTGGCAGCGCAGTCTGGTGCATCAGCCAATTCCTTGGAGACTTTTTCCAGGAGGGATAAGGCATATTTGTGTGTGTGTATGGTAATTTGTAGCCCTAAAATAAAAAGTAGCAGAGGTGCAAGTTTTCTTACCCAAACGTTCCATGGTCTTGATGTCTTTGTCAGCAGGAAGTATGGTGGTTGTGGGTAAGCGCTTAGAAAGCTTGTCTTTAGAGATGGAGATAGTGGCAGGGTCTGCTGGTGGGCACTTAAGGAGGTACTTGGCAGTGTCAGGAACTTTATAAAGTCTATCAGGTTTGGTGAAGCAGGAGTTTAGGAGTCTGGATTTAGGGATGTTGAGGAGAAGGCATCCAGGAAGGTAGGCAGGATTAAAGGAACAGCAGATGGGCTTGGGGAATCCATATGAATGAGGTTGTAGTACCTTTTTTGAACCTCAGTCATGTCAGACGGGATTCCCACTTTAAATGATCTTTCATCTTAGAGATGGTTTACCCAAAGGTCAAATCCTCAACTGGGGAGTCAGGATCAACAGATTCTTCTGGGGAACCATACCCCAAGGGAGAAGTGATCTGGGAGGTGTAAGAAAGTGATTCTTCAGAGGAAGAATGAGAGGTCCCTTCATTTACCTCATGGTAGGGTCTGAGGTTTGAGGCCTAGGGCTCAAAAGTGGAAGAGAAATGCTAGCAGTCCCTGCAGAAGCAGGACGCAAGGCCATGAAGGCATTAAATAAGCTTTGACTGAAAGCCTGCCAGTCAGGCAAGCTTTCAGAATGAGAAGATGCTTCCCTTTTTCTTTGTATTTAAGGGGCCTAACTGGCATCTGAAGGGGGGAAGGCCTGGATTCTGTAAAGGACTGGAGGGATCAGACAGACCTACAGAAATGACTGCCCCCCCCCCCGGAGTCAGAGAGATGTTGGAGAAGCCTCTACAGACGTGCCCTCCGCGCAGGATTGTACGGGTCTCCTTGGGGAAACCCGCTATATACAAAGTGGCGGATTCCAATTCCTCTACCAGGGATATGTCGGCCAGAGGCTGAGGGTCGGATGCTAGAGGCACAGCGGTAGTGGTTGGCCATATAGTCCTGGCCTCCTTTGGCAGTTCAATAGGTATGTCAGATGAACCCTCTATCCCTAACACAATCTGTTTTAGTCTTTGATTTTATAAGTATAGGTTTAGTGCATGCAAACTTTTGGGTATAAACACCTGACAAATTGGACAGGCCTTGTGATAGTGCAACCGTTCCAAACAGAACAGGCACTGATCCTGGGCGTCCTTGTGAGGAACCTGCCAGCCGCACCTACACTTGCCCTTTCTGGATGACGAACAGGCAATACAAGAAAAAAGGACTGAAAGGTTCCCCAATGGGGTACTTATGTGATTTCTCGAATCAGACTGCAGCGAGAGAAGGAACGCCTGACGTACGACTGGCGGCTGAGAAGTTCTGAGGGTTGGTGCATGCGACACTTATGGCCCACATTCCTTGAACCATGTCAGATGTCCTACGCACCACATAGGGACTGGCTGGACGTACACGAAGCAATTAGAGTAAACTCATATGTGGACATCTATGGGTATGGTAAAATACCCAAACTATGGAAAAGGCTTCCCATCAATGTGAAGCAGAGTTCCCACCAACCCAATTCAAGTGCAACTTGGTCAACTGGATGGGAAACCGGAAATTCATCCCTGGCTTGACATCTATGGCTCTAACGGACACAAGTAACCTGTAAATGTTTCACCTCCCAAGCCCCTGCTTACACTTATCAAGGGTATCAGAGCTTAGAGATTTGGGATACATGGCTAGGCTTAAAAAGGCCCTTTTGGTCATCAGCCTAGTAAACACCTACGAACCTGTAAAAGAAAGATGACTAACTTCAGTCTTAAGGGAAAGTGTATAGGGTGAGTCAGACCACTGAGCTGAAAGTCCACAGGAGAACTTGTATGTAGAACCTGAACAAAGAAAATGAGATGGCAGCTGCCATCAACCCCAGGAGGTGAAGCTGGTGGCCTCTGAGGAAGAACAACCTGACAGGCCTGAAGTCACACAGAAGACAGCCTTATCTGGCAAAGTCTGGCAATCTGAGTGGTCCTATCCAGATGGCAGTCTGAATTCCAAAGCCTGGACTGGTTCTAATCTGGATTTGCTGAAGTTCACTGTGATCCCTAAAGGCAGGCACAACTGGAGTAGGAGTCCCTGGTATGAATTAGTGATCTGAGACTGAATCCTTGCAGCCTGAGCTGGGCTGCTACCACTGCCATACACTTGATCAGGGGGACAGTGGTTGAAACAGACTGTGTGAATGGCTCCCAGCTGGAAGTTCAGCCCAGCTAGAGTATGGTATGTGTCTTACTGCAGCTGTTAAAAACTCCCCTCACTTCCAAAGTCCCCAGTCTCATCTCTCTAGCCCCAAAAACCTAACAGGTCTACTAGATTCACAAAAAAATGTTTCCCATTGAAGTGTAAACTTTCTGCTAGGTTCACTCCAGTACATAAACTCATTTTTACAGCAAGCTATCAAATTCACCACTGAAGGAAGAAAACAATCTCGTATCCCACCCTCTAATATGCACTACTTGCTCCATGCAGCTTACAACAGCGAAACCATAGCTTCTTTATACTAGGACCTGGGAGTCTATCTCCACCTATTACAAATACAGCTACTTGTTCGAAATTTAGGGGATAGGGTGGAAAATTAAACACTTGGCAAAGGCTACAGAATACCACTGATTGTACAACTGGAATCAAACACTTTAAAAAATCAATTCAAATTAGTCCCTTTCTTCTCAAGATCCCTTAAACTACTGTAACATGGCCTTTACCGTTAATGTCCAGTCAAATGCACTCCGTAAACTTGTAACTCAATCCCTACCCTCTTTAAACACAACATACTAATCAGCCAAATACTCACAGGAACAACCAACCCTTCTATATATCCAATATTGCTCTGGAAAACAGACCCCAATCTAGTAGATGCCATCACATATGCTCACATGGCAGAATTTTACCAGAGTTGTGATAACATCCTACTTACTCTGCAAATCATTTGTAGTGATGACACTAAAGCTGTAGTGTCTCTTACAATGCAGATAATGACTAGGAAAGGTAAACTGCGCTCCATCATCACGATCATTATACCTGCCCACTGTCCAATTCATTCCACACAAACTAATTAAAGAAAAAAAAGGCCTGGAAACATAACACTGTTAAAACCCTTTGTAACCTGTTGGACAAACTACATGGGGTGGGTCACCAATTCTGACACCTTTGTGACTTGTGATATAAGAAATCTTTTCAAGGCTATTCTCCACAAAGAGGGGTTGATTATGATTCAATGAAATGGTTGAAAAATATTTTCGCTTGACATCTATTGAAATTACCTTGGCTTCCAATTTTAGGGACACTACTAAATAACTTTCATTCAAGGGGAATTTTTAAAGCAACTTCGAAGTGCAGCCATGGGGGCAAGCATGTGTCCCTGCATATGCGGCCCTATTAAGATGGGAACAAAGAACAATGGGATTCTATTAAATGCTCAACTTCTCTCTGTCCTTTTTCTCCCTATTTATTGTCCCTGCTATGAATAAAACACAGGATTTAAAATATTTTAAATTGACTTTCTCTCCACTAGAACAGTACCTTACTGTACTGTGGTGGTTTCACTTTCAAAAAACTTTTATCCCGCCCCTTGCTGCAGTCTCCAATCCATTGATGTCATCAAGGCCACTGAATACAGATAGTTTTCTGGCCAGTTCCCTCACCAAACTGACATCACCATGATGGTCATAAAAATCCACCCAAGCTGTGATGTCACAGCTCCATACCTCTGAAATGTAGATTTTTACAGAATGTCCAGATTTTTGTCTCATTTTTGGTGCGGTTTTCATAAAATTATGGTTTTCTGGCAAATTTGTGGCAAATCATTAAGACTGAAGTTAGAAAATGAGACATTTGAGTTTCAGACTTCATACACTTCAGAAAATTCATTTAAATGCAAAACCTGTTATTCTATCAACTTTCTAAGTTTGTAAGAGGAATATTTAAAAAAATGCCCCTATTTTTGGGACTTTGACCCACTTTTGTATGGCTTTGCCCAGATTTTTTGCTCTAAGAAGTTGAGAGGTATGCATAGCTCCCTGGTCCTTCCCCTACCCATACAGAAAGTAAAGGCTAGTGCTGTGATCTGTCAATCACAGCAGGTAACAGCTCAAATTACCTTTAGCACTTTGACAGCTAGGGATGTTAGGTGTGAAGGGGGTGGGATATTAGTCAAACTAGTACAATTCAAGCTTAACCAAAAAATGCAGTTTAGCCATTCTAAAAAGCAGCAGCAGTAAAAAGCACTTTGAAAGTCTGTTCTGTGGCATTTGCACTGTGTTTTGAGTAGTCATTGACCCGCATGAAATGTTACTTAAAACTAACTGAAAGACAGCAGTGCACACATGTAAAATTAATGCAGTGACAGCAGCTTTAGGAACAGAGGCCTCCGTGATGCAACTTTTTACAGATGAGCACTGCATTTTGGGATATCTAGAGGCAGACTAAACAATCAAACTTAGATGCCAGATCCCATGTGGTCAGACTCAAATTACGTATAGATATTTAAAAAACCTGTAAATAATCCCAGAGTAGTTAAAATGTAGGAAACACCAAGCCATGATGAAATAAACATGTTTATTTTGAGTCTGTGGGTGCGGTTCTCCTTTAAGTATTCAGTTTGGAACTATACAAATACTGTTCCTGTTTTTCAGTACCCGGACAACGTTCTTTTTATTTGGACAGATAACAGAGACCAGATCTCCAAATTCCTGGAACAATTACAAATTTCTGTTGAATTTTTGGAATTCACATACTATACTAATACAGACTATTCATTTTCTGGATATTTTAATTAGTAAAACAGCAACCGGGCAACTTAACTTCCATCTATCGCAAGCCAATGTTTTGTAATCCTTTCCTATACTTTCAGTCATCAATCACCCCTTTCATCAAAAGAAAGGGATTTTAAATAGCCAATTTATTCATGTCTCAAGGCTTACATCTAATGATGCAGTGTGTGCTAGAATTCGACAAGTTGCAATCAACGTTCACTGAACGTTAACCCATAAACATAACTGAAGAGACTAGATTGGGAGTTATGAAAGGAAGGGAAAAATAGCTGCTTTGATCAAAGCCGATAACCAAATACACAAAGGTAAAACTGGCCTCAATCACTTCAATACCTTCTGTGACCTACAACATAGTGCTACATTATTCAGTGGACGCAGTGGACATCAGCTAGATCCTCTCCAATAACTGGCACATATAACAATGTGATGACTCTGAAATCTCATTCTGAGAATGGACCTAGTTTTACATTCAAAAATCCACCCAATATTAAATGGATTTTGTAGAGGAACACCATTAGGAAACCACCCAGTATTCAGATCACAATCAAATGCAGCTGCTGAACACAATGTCCATACATGGATTCTGAGGTTTGAGGTTTTCTATTACAGGCTTTAATCAACTAGGCAGGACTAGGTAAATACTGTTATACCAGTAAAGTAGTTTACCTGGCTCGATGTGTATCTTGCCCAGCATACTACTAAGACCAATAATTCTGTCAATAAAAGGATTTAACATTTATACAGTATCAACAATCATGATTAAGTGCCTTGGCAAGGCATACAGAAACATGCACCAACTTTGACAAACTCTTATTCTGTATACTAAACAGCTTAACCCAAAATCACATGGGTGACTGGAAAAAACTTTTTGTTTCAAAGGGAGATGAATTAGCAAATACACTTGGAAGTCACAAAGTATCCTGGCTTGAATGACTTGGCAGTGAACCGAAAGCTTCTAACATTTAAAATTCCTGTACATGTAGAGAATTTGAATGGACTTTAAGTGGCTTAGTTTTTGGAGTGCCACCACTTCTATATCTGTAGCCCTCAAGTTGGTTTAAGACGTGTGTAAGCTAGAAAACGTTTGGATTGGCTTTTCAGTTGCAATTGGTCAGAGGGGAATTTTACTGTAGATGAGAAATAGAAGTTATGTCCTTACCATAACGTTCCATGTGGAGTGTTCATCTCGCCTTTGTTCTTACACATGGGTTCGGAGCCGATCCTCGGCTCCGTGCCGGCCGACTGCAAGCTCTGCATCGAGAAGAAGCTCGAGGACATCTAATACCCACAATCCCCCTCTGCCTTTACCTCAGATCTAGTTTGCAAGCAAACCATACCAAAAGCACGCACACATGCCAACTATATACAAAAGTACATATATACAATATACCAAAGGTATGATAGTAACACTAATACTGCAACAGCAGAAGGAGAATACTCCAGACCAGGCACCAAATAGAACGTTCTTCCTAAGGGTGGGAGGGTGGGACTGTAAGAACAAAGGCGAGATGAACACTCCACATGGAACGTTATGGTAAGGACATAACTTCTATATGTGATAGTGTTCAATCTCGCTTGTTCTTACACATGGGTAGCGCCCCTAGCTCCTTGTTCCTGAGGAACTCACGGAGGACGTTCTTGAGCACAGTGGAACCAAAGGTTGCCCTGTCCCTAGAAACCTTGTCTACCTTATAATGAGAAATGAAAGTATGTGGTTTAGACCAAGTAGCAGCTGCACAAATAGCATCCAGTGGAAGGCGGGCTGCATGAGCCAAAGATGTAGACACTGACCTTGTGGAATGTCCTTTGGGCTTGTGTAATAGGGTTTGATTTGAAGAATCAGAGACATAGATTATACAATCCGTTAACCATTTAGAAAGAGTCCTTTGGTAACTGCAAGTCCTTTCCTGCTATCAGCAAAAGCCACAAAGAGTTGATCTGTCTTTCTGTGATCTTTTGTTCTATCCAAATAAAATCTTAGCTGTCTGTGAACATCTAATTTGTGTAACATATACTCCATTTTGTTGGAGTGGTTTTGAAGAAAGTGGGTAATTCAATGGACTGATTAATATTGCTAATAGAACATACTTTAGGAAGGAAGGATGAATTGGTTCAAGAGAAACTCTGTCAGAGTGGAAGATCAAATAGGTGCTTGATGGAGAGAGCCTGAAGTTCAGATACTCGCCTAGCGGAAGTAATGGCTACCAGAAAGAGAGTTTTCCAGGATAAAAATTTTAATGGGCAAGAAGAGGCAGGTTCAAAGGGGCAACATTAACTTAGATAGTAATAAGTTTAGACTCCAAGGTGACGAGGAGATCTGACCGGTGGTCTAATATGAAAAACTCCTTTTAAAAGGCTTTACAAAGTCTGTGAGCCATAACAGGAGCTCCACACTCTTCCACATGGAAATTTGAAATGGCAGCCAATTGAACTCTTAGTGTAGCAGGAGAAGCACCCTGATGGAATAAATCTGCTAAGAACTCTAAGATCTTATTCAAAGGAGCTATAAAAGGATCCACATAGTGTGTATTCGCCCAGAATACAAATCGCTTCCATTTGCTAGCATATGTCTTAGTAGTGGAAGCTTTATGCGAAGCCACCAAAATATCCTGGACTGCTGGTGACAAAAGATCAGACCTGGCTAAGTTGGGAATTGGAGCAGCCAAGCTGTCAGATGGAGGGAGAGAAGAGGATGGGGAACCCCTGACGAATGAGTCAATAGATCTGGTTCTGGATCCAGAATCCATGGTCCCCGAATGCAGTGTATCTTCAGGAAGGGAAACCAAATTTGACGAGGCCAGAATGGGGCAATGAGGATTATCGTCCTGTGTAGGTTCTTGGCCTTCTGGAGAAACCTTGATATCAGAGGAAAAGGGGGGAATGCGTACAGGAGTCCCGGGGCCAATCAGAACCAGTGCGCCCTGGGGACTTCCCCTGGAGGGGGTAATAGGGCAAAGTAGCTCCTGCATTTGGCGTTCATTGGAGACGCAAACAGATCGCAGGAAGGCTGGCCCCACGTGCGAAAAATCCTTTCCGCCACTGACTGTTTTAGAGACCACTCGTGCGGTAACAGAATTGCTCTGCTCAGCCTGTCGGCTATGACGTTGGATGACCCCGGGATGTGCGTTGCTAATAGAAAGCGACCCGTGGACTCCGCCCACTGCCAAATTCTCATGGCCTCTCTGCATAGTTGATAGGACTTGGTTCCCCCTTGTTTGTTTATGTACCAGACCACTGACATGTTGTCCGTCTGAACTGCAATAGTCCCTAGAGGAAGAAGGGGAGCAAAGTGTTGCAACGCTAGAAACACTGCCCTCAACTCTAGAACATTGATGTGCAGATTGTACTCCAAATTGGTCCATTCGCCTTGGACTGTCTGTCCCTGAAAGATGCCCCCCCACCCTATCAGGGAAGCGTCCGTGGTCACCGTAACTGTGGGTAGCACAAACGGCCTCCTGGGAAAGGTTGCACGCTTGAAGCCACCAGTTTAGATCTGTTTTGCAAGTCTTTGTTATAAGAATCTCGTGTGTTAGAGGTAGTTGTTGAATGACCATTGTGCAAACAGTAGCCATTGTAGGACTCTCATGTGCAGCCTTCCCAGGAATTGCAATAAGGAGGCTGACATGAGGCCCAACACCTTCAGTACTAGTTTTGCAGGAGATTTCCTTGACAAGAGTAGAAGACGATGTGAGTCTGCAGTGATGATATCCTTTCTGGGGAGCTTCAGAATTAACTGACGTGTTTAACTCTGCTCCTATGAACAAGATATTTTGTGATGGCTGAAGTAAGGATTTTCAAATTTACGGAGATCCCTAGGTGAACACACAGCTGAAGAACATTGTCTCTGGCCTGCAGTAGTTGGCGGTGGTGGCGAAAGGAGCCAGTCGTCCAGATACGGAAACACCTGGAATCCCTGACATCTCAAGTGAGACGCTACCACTGCCATACATTTGGTGAAGACCCTGGGGGCTGAGGTCAGACCAAAGGGCAGGGCTCGAAATTGAAAGTGATTGGCTCCCAGCCGAAGCGCAGGTGATCTCTGGATGCCCTGGCCATTTTGATGTGGTAGTATGCATCCTCTAGATCTATTGAGCACATCCACTCGTCCTTCTGTAAGAATGGAAGGATCGATTGAAGCGTGACCATTGAACTTTTCTTTCTTGACGAAAGTATTGAGGTAGCTTAGGTCTAGAATGGGCCTCCAGTCCCTGTTTTCTTGAACTAAAAAGAACCTTGAGTAAGTCCCGAATCCTTGCTGGTCCGCTGGGACTGGCTGGATGACTCTTTTCTAGCAGCTTTGAAATTTCTAAAGCTGCTGGCTCGCAGATGGGGCGGTACATCTGGGAGTCTTTTCTTTGGAATGGGATAGGATAGGAAGGGTATGGAATAACCTCTGGTAACCACGCTTTTACCCACTTGTCTGTAGTTATACTTTGCCAGGCCTGAGGGTATAAAGCTAAGCGACCGACTGCCTCCAGAGCAGGACAGTCGGGCCTCCTCTCAGGAGTGCTGAAAAGGTTTACCAGGAGTGTATCCCTGTCACCTTGATGTTGCGGACCCCTCTGCCGCCAGGGCGGCGTCTTCCACTTCTGCCCCTCCTCTGCCTCTAGAGGTGCATCACCCTGTGTGCCTGAGAAAGACCCTTGGGGTTTTCAAACCACATTTTCCCACCGCGTTGCCCTTTGGGGTACGGTCTAGTTGGGGTGGAAAAACGGACTCCGACAGCAGACAGAGTCTTTCCCTCTTGTTCACACCGGGTAAGGGTCTCCTTTACTTTGGGGCCAAAAGAGTGGCCCGTCAAATGGGGCGTTTGTAAAGGAAGACTTGAAGGCTTCCGAAGGAGCATAGGCGCATCCAGGATTGTCTACGAAGAGCAATCGCTGAAGCTGCTGCCCTACTCGAACCTTCGGCTGCATAAGAAATCAGCCTCATGGACGAGTTAACAATCGATGTTAGGGTATTAAGTTGCGCTGTCACTTTCTCTGAGACAGCTGCATCTGTAGTACCCTGGAGGGTATCTCCCAACTCTTTGACTAGATCCCTCTGCAGACGTGTAAAATGGGTCAAATAGTTCAGGGACCGCATGGAAAAAGCCGCTGAACTAAAAATGCGCTTCCCATATCTATCCATCATCCTAGAATCTTTATTAGGCGGATGGACAGACGTAGAAGACTCCGACATCTCCTTTTTCGTGGCTGCAGCCACCACCATGGCGTCTACTGGAACTCCTTTTGTAAGGTAGGACTTATCCTGAGGTGCTGTGATGTACTTGTTGGTTTCCTAGGAACAGGTTCAACTGTGTCAGGAGCCTCCCACGCCCTTCGAGCAATAAGTTCCATTAGTTCGAAGGGCGGAGTGACCCAGGAGGAGGAAGGGCGAGCACCAAATGCCTTCAGCAGAACTGACTCATCCTCAGAAGGGGGAAGGGACTGCCAGTCACCTCTCTGTTTAAGGATCTCCAAGATGTCAGAAAAAGAGACATCCTCTGAAGGTGACTTAGGGGACCCTTCTGACTCATCTAAGTCAGTATCAGATGTCAAGGATTCTTGTGGAGAATCCAAGTGTCTCCTCTTACACAGTCTTTTTCCTAGGAACTTCTTCGTGGGAGCATCCAAGAAGCCTCCGAGGAAGAGGGGCACCCTCCAGGGGTGGCTGAGACACTGGTGCCCGACGCTTGACGTGGCCGTGGGTGCAGAGGAGGATAACGGTCCTTTGTGGGGAGGAGAAGCTGTACCTGCTGATGTGGTTGTCTGGGTAGACAACACCTTCCTCATGAGGTCGAAGGCCCGGGATCCCGAGTCGAGGTATCTCCCGGTTCGAGGAAATGGGAAGAATCCCGAAACAGGAGCGAAGGCACCGACCCGAGGACGGAACCGAGTCAATCCGTGCGAGGCACCGAGAGGGAGAGTCGGAACCGAAACATCGGTTCGACTCGGTCCCGGAACCAAGGACGGATCTTGCCCGAGACTCCAGTACCTGATCGGATGGAGTCGAGGTTAACGGTGCCGACCGAGAAAAAGACGGTTCTGGCACCGAGGGCTCCACAATCATCAGTTCAGCCTCTTCCGGCTCCAAGACTGGACAGGTCTCGGAGGAGGAATGGATGGAGATATTGGAAGGCCTTCAAGTCTCGACACCAACTGAGAGGAGACCGAGATGAGCTTGGATAGAGCCGATTCTCCATCAATTTCTGCACCACACGGTCCACATCGGTGTCGGAGAGGGTCTAGAAGAACGAGTCGAAGGATCGAAGACGGAGCCGACCTCAGCAGAGTCGGGAGGGAGCTCCATCACCGGTTCCAAGACTCGAGGCTCGGAAACTGCCAAAAGCTGAACACTCGGCCCCGAAGTCTGTGGAACCGGTGATCTAACTGGATCAGAAGAGCTCGGAGCCGATGACTTTGGCTCCGACGCCTTCGACCCCTTCGAAGACTTGGATGCCTGGTCTGAAGCATCCAGAGCCTCCTGGAAAGAGGGTTTTAACAATCCTCGATCCATCAGTTTCCTGCGCCTATCTGTCATGACCCTCCCACTAAAAGAGTGACAAATAGAGCAGTCCTCTTGTAAGTGGAGAGGGCCAAGACAGTAGACACAGGAACTGTGGTTGTCTGTGACCGACATCTTCTGGCCACACAGACAACGTTTAAAGCCAGACTTTTGTTTTTCAGACATATTGAAGAGAAATAAACAGTCCAGTCCAGTAAAAGTCAATCCAGTTATAATGTCCAATCCGGTAAAAGAAAGTCCGATACCACTTACTTAATAAAAGTAAGACTACAACAATTTCTTTGTCCAAGTGTCGAAGTAGGGGTGGTAGGCCCCGAAAACTCTATACCAGATAGTCAAACTAAGTAAAACTAATCTAAGGTACCGAGAAATCTGTTCCACTCACACACCGTACCTAACTACTAGATTTTTAGAAGTTTTGAAAACAATTTAACCAGAAAAGATAAAATCTTATCTGTGAAAAGCCTCGAGCTAGCCTCCAGCGATGCGTATGCAGCAGCGGCAAACTAGATCTGAGGTAAAGGCAGAGGGGGATTGTGGGTATTAGATGTCCTCGAGCTTCTTCTCGATGCAGAGCTTGCAGTCGGCCGGCACGGAGCCGAGGATCGGCTCCGAACCCATGTGTAAGAACAAACGGCGAGATTGAACACTATCACATTGGTGCATCATTTGGGTGTGTGTGAGACAGACTTTTTAATGGATATGTGGATTGGTTTTAGCATTCACTGCTTCAGAAGAGGTCTCCATGACAAAAGCGCTTAACCGTATCTGTTAACAGTTTTAACTATTTACTAGTGGTTTAAGCATGTTTTAACTAGACATTAGATATCCTGTTTTAGAGCGTGGATACCTGGTTGTAGATTTTTTCACTCATTCCACATCAGAGTAAGGGTTAACTGGGAGGAACCATCATGAAAGCAACCATCAGGTGTGGTTTGAATTTTTTTCCCCAGTAATATCTTAGGCCATCTTTCTGCATGCTTGGCACGTAAAGGAAGGTGGCATGATGGGTTAACTGTGCTAGCTCCTCCTTACTGCCATAAGGAGGCATATTAGCAGGCAGACCTACTCTTCTGTCACCAAGCATGGGCAAGTTACCCAGTCTCCACCCAAGAAATGTCATCCCCACATGGGCTTGGAGTGTCCAGCCCCCCCCCCCCCCCGGCGAAATGGGCCACTCCCTTTACTTCTGTTCCTCACACCTGGCTCTTCCAGTGACTGGGAATCTTACTGAGCCCTGGTGACCAGGATCACACTCAGGGCTTCATTCTATATTCTGTTACAACTATATTAATCTCATTTTCTGACTACTCTTCTTGCAGGAAGACAAAAAAACAACTCAACCAGAGACACCACTCAAGATACACCAACTTTTATTAGCCTTAGAACCAAACTCCACAACACTGCACATGCATTTTATCAATTACCTACTCTTTGGCAAGCTCTACCCATTGACCAAGGAAAACACCTAAAGGCAATCAATCAAAATTCAGTATGCAACTAAAAAAGCACCAAGCCAATTACTTCTGCTTCAGCAAATGACATGTATATAATTTAACATACTATCTCTATCTCCTTCCCAAGTCTCCTCCTCTCCAACTTGCTGATGGTTGACACTAACACTGTGTACATTACATAGCTTGATCACATGAACGTATATAAACAGGTTTTCTATGCAGCTAGACAACTACTGTTGCTTACATTTCTGTATGTTTGTGAAATGATTTGCACTTCATTTGGGCTGAGCCTGAAATTGGTTAGTACTGATCAGTGCACTACCCCACTTATGGTATACGTAACTGCATGACATATACTCTGTTTACGCTACAATGTACCAGGTATGTTTTCCAGAGTACCTTAGATTCCTATTGAGTTATATAGTATCTTACACCTGGGCAAATCCTAAAACAGGTCTCACTGCATCAGTGATGAAAACCCCAGCCAACAAATTAAACTTGACCCCCCCCCCCCTTTGGCCGATGTCACACTCATCAAAAATACAGCTGCATGTGTACACCTGCAACAGTAGATGTTTGTGTGGATTACTACTGCAGTAATACCCCTTAATCCAGGATTTGCCAAAAGGCTGGAAGGTAATCCACACTCCCATGCCCAATCACCACCGCAATTAAGAATTTTTCAAATATTTCTCAAAACATGGATCCTTCAAACATGGATTCATGTTTGGTTGAAAGGGTGGGGTTCTTGGATCATGTCATTACCATGCATCTCTTTGGAATAAAATATTTGCAAGTTGCTCCTGTTACTCTGTGGAGCAATCACCACTCCCTTGTGCCTAAGCCATTGCTAAATCATCCCAGTAATTCTGCGAGGGATGCAATAAAGTACAAAGGCAACACAGATTGCCCTCCTGAACAAAAAAAGAGAAGCAAAAAGTCCTTTCTTCCTCACATGCAATGCTTTGGGCCTAGAGGGGATACAGGGTGGGTTGTACCTGTATAACAACAGTGATCTACTTTAACATTGGTTATCGTTTGCATACACAGCTGTACTTCATTTGATGGGACCACCACTGCATTATTCCTTACTTCATGGAGAGTAGTACAGACATTAAGACTACCAGGCAGCAATTTAGAAAAGGCCCTAAATTATAAAGACAACCCTCCTGTTGGACTGGATGACTAGCTTGTATGATTTGAGCGTTGTGTGAATGGACATCCATGTGGCTTTTCACGGAGGTCTAGGGTGGTACATTAAAGAACGCTGCTGTGGTAGTGGAGTGGAGTCAGTGAAAAAGTACAGTTATGTACACTTACCATAAATGTAGATGTTAGAGTGTATTCACTGTTGCAGTCATTACATTTGGGTAATCTGCTGGCAGGTTGCCCTCAGTCGGCCTGAATTCCAAAGTCTTGGGTCCTGCGTCGGTTGCAGTCATCTCTTCCATGACGTCAGGGGTATAAAACATGCAGCCGATGCCATTTTCTTTAGTTTTTCTTGCCCCCGATGTCAGGTGCCCCCAAAAAGGTAGCAATATTCCAAATATATATATATATATATATATATATATATATATCTATCTATATAGATATTTAGATATATATATATATATATATATATAGATAGATATATAGATATATATATATATATATAGATATATATATAGATATATATATAGATATATATAGATATATATATATAGATATATATATACATATATACATACATACATGCATCAATATAAAAACTTTACCTTCATCTACAAGCAAATGCACCACATAGGTTCTAGAAGATAGAGAAGGAAAGATAAACTGTAGAATGACA
This sequence comes from Protopterus annectens, assembly GCF_019279795.1. Taxonomy (NCBI): domain Eukaryota; kingdom Metazoa; phylum Chordata; order Ceratodontiformes; family Protopteridae; genus Protopterus; species Protopterus annectens. The sequence goes on from NC_056743.1 coordinate 1,944,958,615, forward strand.
GGGGGATGGCGGGAGGGTAACCTGGACTGCAACAGTGAAGACACTCGAACATCTACATTTATGGTAAGTGTACACAACTGTACTATGTTCTTCGTGTTTCACTGCTGCAGTCATTACATTTGGGTAGAATCCCAAAGCTATGGTTGGGAGGCTGGAGCTAAACAGCATTAGGTGCGGCTATAAGGCCCTACAGCACTGCAGTGGCAAAGCCTGCCCTGGACTTACAGTAGAGAGGCAAATGGCAATGCTTTGTAAAGGTGTGAACAGAACTCCAAGTAGCAGCCTCTAAAATGTCCTTGGGTTGGTGGTACTCTGAGAAAGGATGCTGAAGTAGCTGCAGCCCTGGTGTAGCGAGACCTAATGCCCTTGGGCACAGGTTTGCCATGGTGTAAGTAGCAGAAACGGACACAGTGGCTTATCCACTTTGAAAGTGTCTGCTTTGCAATAGCCTTTCCTTCTGATCCTTTAGCATATGACACTAGTAATTGCTCGGTTATTCTTAGAGCTTTAGTCCTGCTCAAGTAGAATCTTAGCTGTCTGTGTACGTCCAAGGCATGCAGAATTCTCTCCCCTTTGTTTTGCGGATTTGGATAAAAAGTTGGCAGATGAATTGTTTGGTTAAGAGCCACACTGGAAACGGCCTTAGGAATAAAAGTAGGATTTGTCCTCAGAGACACCCTGTCTGGGTAAAATATGATAAAAGGCTCTACAGCCATGAGGGCCAGTAGCTCTGAAACTCTTCTTGCTGAAGTAACTGCTAGTAGCAGAACTGTCTTCCATGATAAAGTACAGTTGTGTACACTTACCATAAATGTAGATGTTTGAGTGTACTCACTGTTGCAGTCATTACATTTGGGTAATCCTGCTGGCAGGTTGCCCACAGTCGGCCTGAATTCCAAAGTCTTGGTTCCTGCGTCGGCTGTAGTCGCCCCTTCCCTGATGTCAGGTAGTCAGGGGTATAAAAGTAGCAGCAGACGCTATTTTCTTTAGTTTTTCTTACCCAGATGTCAGGTGCCCCCAAAAAAGGGGGGTCAAAATTTATATCTATATATAAAATAACATGCAGCAATATAAACTTGACCTTCATCCACCAGCAAGTACACCACATAGGTTGTACAAATCAGAGAAGGAAAGACAGGTTCCATCAGAAGAAAAAGGGGGGATGGCGGGTGGGTAACCTGGACTGCAACAGTGAATACACTCGAACATCTACATTTATGGTAAGTGTACACAACTGTACTATGGTTCTTCGTGTTTCACTGTTGCAGTCATTACATTTGGGTAGATTCCCAAAGCTATGGTTGGGAGGCTGGAGCTAAACAGCATTAGGAGCGGCTATGAGACCCTGCAGAACTGCAGTGGAAAAGCCTGCCCTGGATTTAGAGTAGAGTGGCAGATGATAGTGCTTTGTAAAGGTGTGCACTGAACTCCAAGTAGCTACCTCTAAAATGTCCTTGGTTGGTCCTCCTCTGAGAAAGACTGCTGAAGTGGCTGCAGCTCTGGTGGAATGTGGCCTAATGCCCTTAGGCACTGGCTTGCCATGGTATAAGTAGCAGAAACGAATGCAGTGGCCTATCCATTTTGAAATAGTCTGCTTTGAGATAGCATTTCCTTGTGATCCTGCAGCATATGTCACTAGTAATTGCTCTGTTTTTCTGAAAACTTTGGTTCTGTCCAAGTAGAATCTAAGCTGTGTACATCCAAATAATGCAGAATTCTTTCCCCCTTGTTCTGTGGATTTGGATAAAAAGTTGGCAGACGAATGGTTTGGTTAAGAGCCACACTGGACAGCACTTTAGGCATAAATGTTGGGTTTGCCCTCAGGGAGACCCTGTCCGGATATAAAGTTCCACAGCCATGAGTGCCTGTAGCTCTGAAACTCATCTTGCAGAAGTTATTGCTAGGAGCAGAGCTGTTTTCCAAGATAAAAACTTTAAATCAGCAGTAGCAGCTGGTTCAAAAGGAGGCAGGGTGAGTTTTTCCAAGACATAGTTGAGGTCCCATGCAGGCATTGGTGATCTCCTTGGAGGCCTTAAATTTTTGGCTCCTCTGAGGTACTGTTTTAATAAGGGATGACAACAACTGAAAGAAGCGTGATGGATTCCCAAGATGTACAATATAGTAAGCAGCAATAACCAAAACGCAAGCTGCTAAATCCCACAGAGCAAGTTCCAGCTAGTAACAAAAAAACTGCAGTTCGTAAAACCAGGTAGATTTAATGAAGTTAAGCGCTTTCACTCGCGACGCGAGCTTCATCAGAACAGATATACAAAGAAACTTCTTTAAATATCCAAATTGGCGTCAAAACGGAGCCGTCATACAGGAAGTACATATGTTAAAAACATAACTGTTAAGAACCTTTGATGAAAATGTATCCTTATAAAAAATACATAAGTACATATAGATCATAATGTGACCCCTCATAACAGGTTATCCACATATAATCAATTATCTAACAAAAGTGCAGACTTAATTGAGATACTGTCATTAATCCCAGGTGGAGTTAAGGCATCCAAATAAAGCTGCCACCAAAGCTCTCTATAGGCCAAATAGTTTTTTAAGTCACCTCCTCTAGGATTCTTCCTAACTATCTCCAGAACAGCAAATTTGAAAGTATGATGTACACCTAGTTCCTGAATATGCCTACTAAGGGCATTCTTGGTGTCGGATTTCTTAATACAGTATGTGTGAATAGATCCTTTGCCTCAATTGCCGTTCTGTCTTTCCTACATAGTAGGAATAACACTGTTGGCAAATCGCAATATAAACAAGCATTGTCGACCTACAATTACCTTTACTAAAAAAATACCTTAGTACGACCTACATTAAAGTAACACTACATTTTTCAAATATAAAAGCACATTGGTTACAGGTACCACATTTAGAAGTATGTGTACCTGTATACTGACTTGATGACTTCACCCTTTCCAGGATACATTTTTGAAGTTTACATCTACATATAATAACATTGGAGTGGCTTATCTAGACACTTATATTTCCCTAGACAACGGTGGTTTTAAATCTACTGTTTATAGAAAATCAACATTTACCAACTCATACCTTGACTATAACAGTTACCACCCTACTAATATGAAGAAAAATATCTTCAAAGGGCAATGTATTAGAGCTATTAGGATGACTTCCAACTACTCTGATATGGTGAAAGAAGTCGATTATATCAAGTCATTGTTCCTCGATAGAGGCTATAATATCAAACTTTTATATGACATCGCTGTGTATGTTATAAGTGAGTGGGGTAAGAAATATGCCCCGTTATTAGGGACCAGTAGTATTTACTCCACAACTACAGCTATTGACACTGTATCAACAGGAGCGCATTTTAAGTCTGTAGTTAAATCTAAAAATACTGAAGGACAGGACAGGTTATGTAGAGCTTGTGTTACAGAATTTAGCCCATTTTGTCAAGCTGTAAAAAATATTCTTTTTAAAAATTGGCACATTTTGACTACTACCCAGTCTATTGCAGACATTGTTGGTTCCGAACCCAGATTTGTTTACAAAATGGGTAGGAATCTAAAATGTATCCTGGAAAGGGTGAATGTAGGAAAGACAGAACGGCAATTGAGGCAAAGGATCTATTCACACACATACTGTATTAAGAAATCCGACACCAAGAATGCCCTTAGTAGGCATATTCAGGAACTAGGTGTACATCATACTTTCAAATTTGCTGTTCTGGAGATAGTTAGGAAGAATCCTAGAGGAGGTGACTTAAAAAACTATTTGACTTAAAAAAAACTATTTGGCCTATAGAGAGCTTTGGTGGCAGCTTTATTTGGATGCCTTAACTCCACCTGGGATTAATGACAGTATCTCAATTAAGTCTGCACTTTTGTTAGATAATTGATTATATGTGGATAACCTGTTATGAGGGGTCACATTATGATCTATATGTACTTATGTATTTTTTATAAGGATACATTTTCATCAAAGGTTCTTAACAGTTATGTTTTTAACATATGTACTTCCTGTATGACGGCTCCGTTTTGGCGCCAATTTGGATATTTAAAGAAGTTTCTTTGTATATCTGTTGTTCTGATGAAGCTCGCGTCGCGAGTGAAAGCGCTTAACTTCATTAAATCTACCTGGTTTTACGAACTGCAGTTTTTTTGTTACTAGCTGGAACTTGCTCTGTGGGATTTAGCAGCTTGCGTTTTGGTTATTGCTGCTTACTATATTTAATAAGGGATGAGAAAAGATTGGTGGCTCTGCATTGTAATGAGCCGAAATGGCAGAGACATGAATTTTAATAGATGAGAAAGATAGGCCTTTGTCCAGCATCTCAGTTAAGTATTGTAAAATCTGAGGAATATTTGGCACAGCTGTATCTGTTCCTTGCGCCTGGTTCCAAGCACAGAATCTCTTCCATTTTCCAGCATAAGATTTTCTAGTACTAGGCCTTCTGGCTTCCAAAATTACATCCATCACAGCTTTGCTGAGAGGCGTGTTTTGTATGACTATTATCAGCCATGCTGCCAGGTTTAAAGTCCTGAGCTGGCTGTGCAGGATCTGATTGTTTTGCTGGGACAGTAGATGCGGTACTTGAGGTAGGGTCCAAGCTGGGCACTGAGACAAGCTCCTTAATATTGGGTACTAGTGCTGGCTGGGCCAGTCTGGTGCAATCAGTATCATCTTTGACTTCTCCTGTCTGACCTTTAGGAGTACCTTGGGGAGGAGAGACAGAGGGGGAAAGGCATACACTGATAGGTTTTTCCAGTTGAAGGATAGGGCGTCCACTTTCCATGCTTGTATACGATAAATCATTGTGCAGTATGTCTGTAGTTGTGAGGGGAGGCAAATTGATCTATGTCCAGGCATCCCCATTTCCTTGTTATCATGCTGAAGACTTGTGGATCCAGCTGCCATTCGTGGGGATCCATGAGGTTTCTGCTTAGTTCGTCTGCCAGAGTATTTTTCCTTCCTGGCAGGAATTGTGCCTGCAGATGTACTTGGTAAGTCAGTGCTGTGTCCCATAAAGTCATGGCTAGTCTGCAAAGGGGGTAAGAATGTGCCCCCCCCTGCTTGTTTATATACCACATGACCGTGGTGTTGTCTGTCTTTATCAGTTGTTGTCCTGGTTGAAGTAGGGCCTTGAAGGCTGTCAGGGAATTTTGAACAGCTAGCATCTCTTTTTGATTGATATGAAGATGCATTTGGTTTGAGGTCCATGTTCCCTGAATGCATCTTCCTACCATGTGGTCCCCCAGGCATAATCTGACGCATCCGTTGATAGTGTCTGCCTGGCTGGGGGCAATGTGAATGGCTGTCCCTTGTTTTGGTGACAAGCCTTTGTCCACCATCGAAACTCCTGTTGCAGGCAGGGAAGGAGAGCAATTATAGTTTCCAGGCTGTGGCAATGTTGAGTCCAAACAATTTTTTAGGTACCATTGAAGTTTCCTCATATGCAATCTTGCATATAGAATTAGTAGGATGCAGGATGCCATGAAACCCAAAGCCTGCAGAATTTTTCTTGCAGATAACTGGGCCTTTGTTGCTAACATTTTGAAATAGGTAGTCAGTTGTCTTTGTCTGGCGTGAGATAAACCATCCATTAAGCTTGCACCCAGGAATATTATCTCTTGAGAGGGTACTAGTTTTGATTTCTTTTCATTGACTGTGTACCCTAGGCATGTTAGAAGTTTTTTTCACAAATGCCAGATGCTGTAGAAGAATGACCTTGTTCTCTGCTTAAATTAGACAGTCGTCCAAGTAAGGATATATTTGTAATCCTCTGTCTGCAGAATGCAATTACTGGTGCCAGGCACTTTGTAAAGACCCTGGGCGCAGTAGATAAGCCAAAGGGCAGTGCAGAGAATTGGTAATGAATTGAACCAGCCTTGAATCTGAGGTATCTTCTGCATATGTGTCTGATTGGGACATGCAGGTACGCCTCTTGTAGGTCTAAAGTTACAAGCCAAGCGTTCTTGCGCAGCATGGGCAGTAGCTGCTGCAAAGTCAACATTTTGGTATATCCAAGAATGTATTCAGAATCGATAGGTCCAGTAATGGCCTCCAGGCCTTGTCCTTTCTGGGTACCAAGAACAGTCTTGAGTAAAATCCTTGTCCCCGCTCTTGCTCTGGCACTACTTGAATGGCCCTCATGTCCATGAGGGATGAGACTTGTTTTTGTGCCCCTCTGCCCACTGATTTTTTGACCGATCTGGCCAGCCGTTTGTCTTTGGCAGGGTATGGAAATGGAACTTGTAGCCTTGTGACACGATATTTAGAACCCACTTGTCCTGGGTTATAATGTGCCAATTTTGAGAAAAAAGTGCTAATTTTCCCCCTAAGGGTGCTGCCAGGAAATAAGTGCTTGGTGCAGGCAGGGGGAAGTAATTGGGACTGTTTCCTGTAAGGTTGTGATTTGTCTTCTCCACTTTTTGAGGTAGAAGCACCCCATTGCCTTGACTTGTATGAACCTTGAGCCTGGGATCTGCCTCTAGGGCGTCTGGGTCTACCCCTTTGAGGTCTGACACTGGAAAGGACCAGTTCTTTGTTGGCCAGTGTCTACTAAACCTAGGTGGCTGTACTTGTAAGAAATCTTTGACCGTTTGTATAGATTTAGCCTTGCTCTCCATTTTCTTTAACACCTCTTCTGCCTTAACACCAAACAAAGAATCATGCTATAAAGGTGCATCTAATAATTTAACATGATCAGGCAGACTTTGTTCCTTTAACTAAGCATGTCTTCTAATTACAGAACCAGTAACTGCGGCCGTGCAGGAGGCCTCTAAAGTATAAAACCCACATTGCAAAGTATGCTTTCCAACTTGTTCAGCTGCATGCAACATATCCTGCATTTCCTTGTTTTCTGCACATTCAGAATTTAACATTTTCTGTTTAAGCAATGCCATGACATGTTGCTGATATTTGAGCATATAAAATTGACAGTTTAAGGTCCTTATAGCCAAGGTAGCAGATGTGTAAACCTTCTTTCCCCATCTATCCAGTGCCCTAGAATCCCTATCAGAAGGGGTAGTGTTTTTTGCAGCGGAAGCCTTAACACCCTTGGGACCCTAAGAAATAGTCTCTGGGTCTGCAGCAGGGTTTTTAAAAAGAAATTTGTGTGAATCAGGAACCCTGTAATATCAGTCAGGCTTAACAGGAGCTGGAGGTAAGGAGTCAGGGGTAAGGCTGGACTCCGAAAACACATCTACAATGTCGAACACAAGAGTGATGGCTAGTGGCTTGTGCAGAGGTAGTAACAGGAAATCCCTGAGCCTCTTTTTAGATTCTGAAAAATCTTGGATCTCCCAGTGGAAATACTCGCTCATGGTATGTAAGGTTTCCCCAAAAGAATAGTACTCGGGAGAAGCTGAAGGAATGGATTCTTCAGCATCAGAATCCTCATGGGGGGGAAAGGATATTCCTGATCAGAAGAGGAATCAGAAGAAATGGAAACCTGATCTGAAGATTCATAGTCTCTTGCCTAGGCCTCTTATCAGGAGTGGGATGGGAACCCCTGATCAAGGTAATCAAGTCTTCAACCATTTTGAGCATCTGTTTTTTGGGCATGGAGGTCTGTCCACGTGGCTCTTGAGGTTGCTTCTTTGCCTTTGAAGTTGCTTTAGTCTTTGCCTTTGAAGTCGGTTTAATGTATAGGTGTTTGGGGGTCTGAATACACCCTCAGAAGCCGGTGCCTGCTCAGCGGCTCCGGAATCATCTGAAGGATTAGCGTCCGAGGCTTCAATACTTTGAGTTTCCAGCGGCATGACCGACTCCACATGGGAGTCGGTAGCGGCCTGCGACTCTAAAGTAGCGGTCGTCAGGGACTGCAAAAGCACCTCACTGAGAACCAGCGAACTGGTGACTGGCTTAGGAGAAGCTTCGCCGTCTGTTTTGGGCCTCGGCTGTCTTTCTTTTTCTTTGCGTTTTTTGTGAACTCCGGTAGTCGGATGGCTTTCAAACGACATTTCTGGATAATTAAATCTGCGTTTATTGATTTATTTTCGTTGACTGTGCACCCTGGGCATGTCAGAAGTTTTTTCACAAACACCAGATGCTGTAGAAGAATGTCCTTGTTCTCTGCCTAAATTAGACAGTCGTCCAAGTAAGGATATATCTGTAATCCTCTGTCTGCAGAATGCAATTACTGGTGCCAGGCACTTTGTAAAGACCCTGAGCGCAGTAGATACGCCAAAGGGCAGTGCAGAGAATTGGTAATGCATTAAGCCAGCCTTGAATCTGAGGTATCTTCTGCACGACTGTCTTATTGGGACATGCAGGTATGCCTCTTTTAGGTCTAAAGTCACCAGCCAAGCATTCTTGCCCAGCATGGGCAGAAGCTGTTGCAAGGTGAACATTTTGAATTTTGGAATGTCCAGGTATGTGTTCAAAATCGATAAATCCAGTATTGTCCACCAGGCCTTGTCCTTTCTGGGTACCAAGAACAGTCGAGTAAAAACCTTGTCGTTTTTCCTGTTCTGGTACTGTCTGAATGGCCCCCATATCCATGAGGGATGTAACCTGTTTCTGTGCCTCTTTCCATTGTTTTTTTGGCAGATCTGGCCAACCATTTGTCATTAGCAGAGTGTGGAAATGGAATCTGTATCCCTGTGATACAATGTTTAGAACCCACTTGTCCTGGATTATTAACTGCCAATTTTAAGCAAAAAGTGCTAATTTTCCCCCATGGGTGCTGCCAAAAGATAAGTGCTTGGTGTAGGCAGAGGGAAGTCATTGGGATTGCTTTCTGTAGGTTTGCTCTTTATCTCCTCCAGATTTGGAGGTGGATGCGCCCCATTGCTTTGACCTGTATGAGTCTTGAGCCTGGTACCTGGAACCCTTAGGCTGTCTGGATTTGCCCCTTTGAGCTCTGTCTGGCACAGGAAAGGACCAATTTTTTGTAGGCCAGTGTCTACTGAATCTAGGTGGCTGCACTTGTAAGAAATCTTTAACAGTTTGCATAGACTTAGCTTTGTCTTCCATTTTCTTTAAAACCTCTTCTGCCTTAATACCAAACAGAAAATCATGCTGTAAAGGTGCATCTAGCAATTTAGCTTTAACATGATCAGGCAAATTTTGTTCCTTTAACCAGGCATGCCTCCTAATCACAGATCCAGTAACTGCGGCCCTGCAGGAGGCCTCTAAAGAATCAAAACCACATTGCAAAGTATGCTTTCCAACTTGTTCAGCTGCATGCAATAATTCCCGCAATTCCTTATTTTCTGCACATTCTGAAATCAACATCATTTTCCGTTTCAGCAATCCCAAAACATGTTGTTTGTACTTAAGCATATGAAAGTGACAGTTTAAGGCCCTGATTGCCAAGATTGCAGATGCATAAACCTTTTCCCCCCATCTGTCCAGTGCCCTTGAATCTCTGTCGGAGGGGGTAGGGTTTTTTGATGTTGAGGCCTTAACTCCCTTTGGACCCTGCAAAATAGTTTCAGGATCAGCAGCAGGGTTTCTAAACAGAAATTTATGAGAGTCAGGGACCCTTGTAATACCCGTCAGGCTTACTGGGAGCCGGAGGTAAGGAGTCAGGGGTCAGGCTCGACTCCGAAAACACATCATCCACAATGTCTAAAACAGGGGGAATGGGTAAAGGCTTGTGCTGAGGGAGAAAGAAATCCCTGAGCCTCTTTTTTGATTCTAAGAAGTCCTGACTTTCCCAGTGAAAATGCTCCCTCAAAGTATGCAAGGATTCTCCAAATGAATAATCCTAAGGAGGAGATGCAGATGGAAGAGACTCCTCGGCATCAGAATCCTCATAGGGAGGTAAAGATAATTCCTGATCAGAAGAGATAGAAACCTGATCTGAAGATTCATAGTCTGTGTCTTGCCTAGGCCTCTTATCTGGAAGGGGATGGGTAACCCTGATCAAGGTAACAAGGTCTTCAGCAATTTTGATCATCTGTTTTTTAGGCATAGAGGCCTGTACACGTGGCTCAGGCGTCGGTTTTTTAGTTTTAGAAGATGTCTTTGCCTTAGGTTTTGCAGCGTTTGTCGATTTGATATAATTATGTTGAGGTCTGAATACACCCTCAGAAACCGGTGCCTGCTCAGTGGCTCCAGACCCATCCGAAGGAGATACATCCGTCAGACCAATACCTGGATTATCTTGCGGCATGCCAGACTCCACATGGGTGTCGGTAGAGGCCTGCGACTTGAAGGTAGCGGATATCAGGGGCTGTGAAAACGCCTCATTGAGTACCGGTGAACCGGCGACTGGCTTAGGAGAAGCTTCGTTGTCGGTTTTGGATCTCAACTGCCTTTCTCTGTCCTTTTCTTTGCATTTTTTTATGTACTCCGGTAGTAGGATTGCTATCCGACGACATTTCTGGGTAGTTAAATCTGTTTCCAAAATACTTGGATGCAGAAATATACCGACGCTTAACAGTGCATTGGTTAAATCTAGCACAAAACCAACAGCCAGGCACATTGTGATCAGGGCCTAGGCAAGGAATACAGTATAAATGGAAATCCTTATGAGGTATTTGCTTCCCACAAGTAATACAATCATTAACTTTTTCTGACATCGGTAAAAAGCAAGAAAAAAAGTTTCCCCAATGGTGTACTTAGCTTTCGTGAAGACTTCAGTTCTGAAACTCAAACTTGATTATTTCAGTAGTCGGCCGACCGGCACTTGCGAAATGCTTCTGCTTTGGGCACCGCGCGGCAAGAAAGACTAAAGAAAATGGCGTCGGCTGCAAGTTTTATACCCCTGACGTCATGGAAGAGAAGACGGCAACTGACGCAGGACCCAAGACTTTGGAATTCAAGCTGAGGGCAACCTGCCAGCAGATTACCCAAATGTAATGACTGCAACAGTGAAACATGAAGAACATCCAATTTTTCTGCATCAAAGCAGAATGTTAAACAGCTGGCCATCCTTTAACAGAATGTCTGCTTGGTCACTGGCCTGCCTTCTATACACAAGGATAAAACGTAGACACTGGTATGACACTCTTTGGCTCTGTAAATGTAACGTCTCATCTATCTGCGGACATCAGTAAATGGACTCATTCCACATTACAGTGTCCTTGCCCAAAAAGGCAGGAAAGCTGTATGGTCTGACTGAAGGTCATTGCTGCTACACCTTAGGAATAAAGGTATTAGTACTTAGTCTAATCCTATACCTACGAAAGACTATATGTAGCTCGGGAAGGACTGGTGTGGTTGTTGTGTCTTTCGGCTTTTCCTGGCTAGGGGTCACCACAGCGGAACTCCGGTTCACTAACGAATGGCAGTTGATTTTTACGTGCCGAGTTGCCAGCCCTGACGCACAACCTTCAATGAAGGTACGCCCATTCACACATGTCTCCATGCAGACGACGCTCTAGCTGAGAATCGAACCGGACAGTGTCTTACTGTGATACAGTTGTTAATGTGTTTATGCTGCAGACACAAGGTGCAGCGTTTGAGTCTCACTGTTGAAAAGGAAACTGGCTAGGTTTAAAATGGCCTGCAATAGCAGCTAACCTAGAACTTTATGAACCTAAACACCAATGCCTGCATCTGAAACAGTTTTGGCAGACACAGCCGCCACTAGGAAAATGACTTGCCAACCAAGAGACTGCAAAGAGGCCGAACTGCTTGGTAAAAGTAGAGCTAGTGTTAGTTTAGCAGAAGTCCGATTCCAAAGAAGGGGGATCTGCTTTCTTGGCACTGCACATAGGAACCCTCTTCACAAACTGCTTCATTAAGCTGTGTAGAGATGGAGTCTTCCATTGTGTGCTCTTGGCTCTCCTCCAGCACTTAGGAGGAATAGTCCGCGCAGTGCATCATAAAAAATTTTGTTTTCTATTTTGCCAGGTATGATCTGCTGCTTTGTCTCCTTGCTTCCTACATTCCACTTCATCTGGAAGCCTGTTTCTGGAAGGAAGTAGGTTTAAAGGGCCCAAGCTAGCAGCCACAATATTTTTAAGCTTGGATGCAGCAGCTCACCTCCCTGCTAAATTAGCCAACAGAAGGGCTGCCTTACTAAAAGCATAGAAGGCCTAAACATGTCCTACATGGACTGACCGAAAGCTCGGTTACTATACTCTCTTACAGACTAAGAGGTGATCCATGTCTGACACACAAGGCATAATCCAACTCAATACTGATGGATTTACTGCAAGTCAACAAGTCAAATGGCATCTGAAATGCTCTATCTAGGGATCTAAACCTCTTCTGCATCAACACAGTGATTTGGAGGGGCAGGTATATCTAGTAGAGGATATCACTGCTCTGAAAGACTCTCCATCCACATAAAACTAAGTTCATCCAAGTCCTTATTCAAGCGCAACTTGATCTATGGATGTAAAACAAAATTTACCCCAGGACTGCCACCTGTACTACTAATAGACAGAGATCACTCCTAAATGCTTTATTCCATGCACAGGTCTCCTCAAATTATCTATGGTACGATCCGACTTGGTCATTAGGGGTAATACATAAATAATTGATCATGTGATGGGCAAGACCAAGCTCTAACCAAATAAGAGGAACACAAAAAGGGTAAATTGGGCTAGACATATAGTCCTCCAGGACAGCTAGCCCAGTACTAGTCTATAAGCCTGCAAGACCACCTCCATGTACAAGAAGGATGGCAATCTGTGGCAAATATTTTCACTGGTCAGATGTACAAAACAGGAACAAAATCAGTGCCATCTAGGCCAAAACTGAGCCATTAGTGTAATTTCTGGCCTATTCTCTAGCTTTTGAAGGACTCTGGGGGGCAAAGTAATAAAGGGGAAAAAAAGGGGAAAAAAAGAGAGGCAGACTTCTCCGATTCAGGGAACTGGTGTCACTGTCCAAGCTTCATCTGCAGCAGAAATTCCGAAGTGGAGATGCCACCTGCTCTTAAGGCCTACAAAACTCTCTGCAGCATTCACTTGAGTAGGCATGAGGAAAGCATGTTTAAATTGTCTGTCATGAAGTCCTCCAGCAATGGGATATAGGAGGTTATTAGAACTTTCGGGGTGGGGTGGCAGAGTAGTTCATCGGGACCTACACCCTCAAGTCTTGAGTGAACAGATGCAGGAAGTCTGTCACCTGTACAACTCTGTGTTCCGATTAAAACTGCTTACTTCTTAAGGGGTTGTCTGAGATTAAGGAAGAATTCAAGGACCCCATTTGGCAGACTAGGTGTAGTCCTTAAGTATTTCTGCTGCAAGTAATTTTGTAGGGAACAGTTTCCAAAGTTTTTGGAGAAAGTTCCTGACGGACTTAAGTCAGAAAATGTGCTTTGGCCAAAGTAAAAGTTTTTGTGGGGATCTGCCCATCACAAGAGGCAGAGCCCCTCACTAACACGCTTCAAGAGAAACCTTGACGAGTGGATGAGTAGCAAAATACACCCCTGGGATCACTTCATTGGCTCTGCTTGACAGAGGATAAGTTAATCAATGGGGCGGCGAAAGCCGACACTCTGGCTAGGCTTATAAATGCCCTCGGGTAGATAGCCTAGTACCTACCTATGAACAAGGTGGTCTACTTTTCTCAGGCCCAGACATATCTAATGCACTTCCCGACATACTAAATAGATGTTACAAGGCTACTCACAAATCACAAAAACAAACAGGTGACAAGGAAAACTTATCACAGTACTTAGCACTTCTAAGCTCTAAAGCAGGCCTGACAAAAATGCAGCTCAGACACAATGTTAAGAGTTACTAGCATTCTGAACTGTGACAACAAAGATATAAAATGATGCAAGTGAGGATGTTTGTCCACCATGCTTAGTTGGGAAGGGAATGACTTCTGTAAGACGAGAAGGATGTGCCTTCCATGGTGGACATCTCCACATTATTATTGTAACAGAGATGCAAATGAAAAATAAGAAATCTGGGATAGCACGACAGCCATGGGAAAGAAGCAAAGTTGAACTCCAGGGGGCATGTGCTCCTGAAGCCTGCTGCATACAGACCTGTTAATGAAAGCTGATCACTTCTTACCAGATTAATGGTGCTTACCCCATTTGTCGGTTATCAGCTGGAACAAATCTTCAAAGCAAGTAAATTTCCCACTCAGCTGAGGGGGAAGAGGTTATTAGTGCTGCCTTCAGATTTTCTGTGCAAGAGACTTTTACCCTCCTTATGACAAAAACAGGATTTACTTGGAAAATTCCTACTGCATTTTGGAATACGTAACAGTATGTAACATGTAGAAAGCGCAGTGTTAGGAACTTAACATAATTGCGCATAGAGTTATATTCATCACTGCAGCACTGGTTGGAATTCATGCCTGCAGAAGCCTGATGGCCGACTCAACAGCTCATCCTCCAGGCCTACAGGACTACCTCCAAAACAGTCGTTAGGACTTCAGTATAAAGAGGCAACAGCCAATACCATCATTGGTCCTTTCTTACTCTAGCAGGTGCAATTTTGTTCCCTGGAGCCACAGCATGATCAAAGCCAGGAGTAGTTTGCTCCAGGTGGAGATCATAACCAGTGGAACCCAAAAGCTGTCTCTGTAAGCTGCTGAACTCTTCAGAAAAAAGATGGGGATGGTAAGGCTAGGACATTACTTTGACTCAGCAGCTTCAGAGATGGAGAAGATGCTGGTACTGTGATGTCCACGGTTATGTTAATGCTAGGACCTCAGCCTGACAACAGCATCCCAGACACAGAGAAGGTGCTGGTAATGTGATGCTACCATGTCAAGGCCCTAACTAAACTACATCCTCTAACTCACTGGTACAATGACTCCTACAGCTTAAGGACCAGAGGGTGGATGGTCTGCTGGCAAGGAAAAGGAAACAAGACAAAGCCTGCCCTGTGTCCAGAGGAGCACTGGCTAACTTACTATTTGGCAAAGGTGAGCCCAATCAATGGCTGGCAGCTTCAGGCCATGGGAGAAGCTCTCATTAGACCAGGTATCCGTTTACCCGCAAGTATAGCAGAAAGCAAAGCAATGAGCTGCTCACTTAAAATTGTTCTGGTGGTTGATCGTCCCCACCACCCTACATTTGGCAAAGGCAAAACACAAAAAAACAAACAAATAAAAAACAAAACCCCAAAATTGATCAGATGTCCTTACTTCTATGTCCTATTTGGGTAGAATAAGAACCTATACACAGCTAGAGACTGTAAAACCCTTTCCCATTTATACTGGGAATCTGGAAAAATATAGGGAGATGGGCTGGATGGGTTCAGTGAAAGCTCTGCAATAACTGAAGACATAAGACATGTCACTCAGGAGAGCGATATTGTCCTTAAGGAATACAAAGGTTCCCTGCACATTTATTTGTTGGCATTTGATTACCAGGAAAGTCCACTGGGCCAGTAAAAGCCCATTTTCAGTGGAGGCCCGGGGAGAAAAGCTCCAGGATTACAAAAATAAATCATACATTACAAAAACATTTCAAGAAAGAGGGGTTGATATAAGACATACAAATGAGACTTGTTACAACAAAACAATAGTACAGAACAAAACATTTGAATTACATTAGCATTTAACATCGTAAGTAAAGCAGAAGTTAGCTTCATTCATTGTTAAAGTGGCAAGTACAGGCCAAAAGATCAGTTACCGGTGTTAGCCAGGTCTTATTTTTAATGTGGATTACAGATAGGAAGCTATTAGGGTAAGCATGTAAACCAAGAATAAGTGTAGTGAGTATGGTTAAATTATGTGTACAACAGGAAGGGAGGGGATACTGTATGAGATGGATGAAAGGGAAGTAGTTCTATAGGTCAGGAGTTTCAGGCCTTAGCAACATGGATAGACAGGGAAAGTAGTACGCAGAGTAATAATGGAATAAGAGGTTGAGCAGTTGCAGATCTAGAGAGAAGATGGTTTTGAAGGTCAGTTTTAAAATTACTAAGGTTTTATACTAGGTGGATGTTTGTAGGCAACCTGTTCCATTTTTAGCTATGCACATGAGCTTGGAATTCTGAAAACTACCTTACCAGAAAGGCAGTCTCCCCAATATATGGATTTTAAGGGGATGAAAACAGCTTGTTCAAATGAAGTGTGAGATTTTTCAAACAAAACTTTGGCCCCATGCTGAAAAAAAAATGGTCTTTTAGGAAGTCGTTAAACGTAGAAAGAAAAGTTGTGCAAGAACTTACCATAACCACAGATGTCCTCATTCATGTTGCAGTATTCTGCATATGGGTTTACCTTTCTAGTCTTGCGTATGTGTGGCCAGTAATCAAAAGCTTTCAGTCCCTCCTAGGTGCGCAAGACATCAGGTCTAGGCGAGAGTACGTAGGCATAAAAGTGATGCCGGCATGCACCAGCCCTCAAAGTACAGTTTTGTACCTACCATAAATGTAGATGTTCGAGTGCTAATACAGCTGCAGTCATAACAGATGGGTTTTCCTGCCGTCAGGCGGGTCCTCGGTCGGCCGAATTCCAAAGTCTAGGTCCGGCGTCGGATGTCGTCGCTTATTCCCTGACGTCAGTGCGACAGGGGTATAAAAGAACCAGCCAACGCCATTTTCTTCAGTTTTTCTTGCCCCAGATGTCAGGTGCCCCCAGAAGGAAGGCAAAACATAAATTTATGTAATAATGCAATGCAATAAAATCAAAAAAAACAGTAGTTGCAAGCAAATACACCATAAAGGAATACCCCAATCATGTTGTATGAGGAGGTGTTAGCCATTAGGCCTGTCCCAAGAGGGGAAGGAGGGAGGGAAACCTGGACTGCAGCTGTATTAGCACTCGAACATCTACATTTATGGTAGGTACAAAACTGTACTATGTTCATCGTGCATACAGCTGCAGTCATAACAGATGGGTAGAATCCCAAAGCTAAAAAAGGGGTGGTGGGCACTAAGTGGAACTAGGAGGAGCTAGGATGCCCTGCAAGACTGCAGTGGCAAAGCCCGCTCTAGATTTGGAGTATAATGGTAGGTGATAGTGCTTGGAGAAAGTATGTACAGAACTCCAAGTGGCTGCTTCCAAAATATTTTTGGTAGGAACCCCCCTGAGGAAAGCTGCAGAGGTAGCTGTGGCCCTTGTGGAGTGAGATCTGATGCCTGTAGGTACAGTTTTACCATGAAAAGAGTAACAAAAGCGAATGCAGTGGGCTATCCATTTTGAGATTGTCCGTTTGGAAATAGGCTTCTCTTGAGCACCTGTAGCATAGGACACAAAGAGTTGCTCTGATTTTCTGAAAGGCTTTGTTCTGTCCAAATAATAACGGAGCTGTCTGTGAATGTCCCCTTTGTTTTGTGGATTAGGATAAAAGGTAGGTAAGTGGATAGCCTGATTCAAGGCTACCCTGGATACTACCTTTGGCATAAAAGAAGGGTTGGTTTGTAAGGAAACTCTGTCCTGATGGAAAATGATGAAAGGCTGCACAGCCATGAGGGCTTGTAGTTCCGAAACCCTGCGTGCTGAGGTGATAGCCAGAAGGAAGGCTGTTTTCCATGACAAATATTGCAGTTCTGTTGAAGCAGCTGGCTCAAAAGAAGGCAGGGTCAGTTTTTCTAGAATGAAATTGAGGTCCCAAGCAGGTACTGGTTGCTTCCTTGGGGGTTTTATATTCTTAGCCCCTCTGAGGAATGGTCTTAAGAGAGGGTGAGAGAATAAAGGAGGATCAGTGTTGTATTCTGCAGAAATGGCTGAGGCATGGATTTTGATAAAGGAGAATGAAAGCCCACTGTTTAGCATCTCAGCTAAGTACTGTAATATTTGAGGTAAATTCAGTATTTCAGGATTCTGACCCTTTTTCTGATTCCAGGCACAAAACCGTTTCCATTTTGGAGTAGGCTTTTCTAGTAGGCCTTCTGGCCTCCAAAATGACATCCTGCACCTCCTTGGAGAGTAGGGTCTGTTGTGAATTTAAGGAATCCTCCATGCGGCTAGATTGAGTGTTTTCAGCTGACTGTGCAGAGTTTTGAAGTTGTGCTGAGTCAGTAGAAGAGGCATTATCGGAAGGATCCATGGTGGGGAATGCGTCAGGCTCCTCAGGAGTGGGTACCAGTGCTGCCTTGGCCAGTCTGGAGCAATGAGAATCATCTTTGGTCTGTCTGCTCTGGCTTTTAATAGAACTTTGGGCAGCAGAGGAAGAGGTGGAAAGGCATAAACTGTCATTGTTGTCCAACTGAAAGAGAGTGCGTCC
The DNA here is from genome assembly GCF_019279795.1 of Protopterus annectens. Lineage (NCBI taxonomy): Eukaryota > Metazoa > Chordata > Ceratodontiformes > Protopteridae > Protopterus > Protopterus annectens. The sequence continues at coordinate 1,944,976,631 of NC_056743.1, forward strand.
ACTTTCCAAGCCTGTGGATGAAAGGTCCTTGAGCAGAATTTTGTCAATTGGTAATTTCTGTGGGTGGCAGAGAGATCTATGTCTGGCCTTCCCCATGCTTGAATTATCTTTGTAAAAATTGAGGATGCAACTTCCATTCCTGTGGCTCTGTCATATTTCTGATTAGGTTGTCCGCCAGTGTGTTTTCCTTGCCTGGCAGGAACTGTGCTTGAAGTTGAATTTGTAATTCCAGAGCCATGTTCCAAAGAGACATGGCTAGCCTGCATAGGGGATACGAATGAGTTCCTCCCTGTTTGTTTATGTACCACATCACTGTGGTGTTGTCTGTCCTTATCAATAGCTGGCCTGGATGCAGTAGGTCTTTGAAAGCCATAATAGCATTTATTACTGCTAGCATTTCCTTTTGATTGATGTGTAGGTGCTTTTCTTTGTGGGACCATTTGCCCTGAATGCACCGATCTGTCATGTGCGCCCCCCAGGCATAGTTCGAGGCGTCTGTTGTGATGACTTGATTTGCTTGAGGCTTGCAGAATGGGAGACCTATGTTTCTTTGGCATGCTTGAGCCCACCACAGAAATTCCTTTTGAAGACATGGAATCAGAGGTATAATTGTTTCCAAACTGTGGCTGTGTTGAGACCATACGTTTTTTAGGTACCATTGAAGTTTCCTCATATGCAGCTTTGCACATGGGATTAGTAGGATGCAAGATGCCATGAATCCCAGAGCCTGCAGGATTTTCCTTGCAGTCAGCCTGGTGAAGGTTGCCAGTCTTCTGAAGTAACGAGTTAGTTGCCCTTGTTTCTCTGGCGTGAGGTAGGCCATTCTGGGTGTTTGTATTCAAGCTGGCACCCAGGAAAATGATTGTTTGAGAGGGTATTAGTCTTGATTTCTTTTTGTTGACTGTGTATCCCAGAGAATTCAACAACATTATTACAAACGCCAGGTGTTTCAGAAGTATGTGTTTGCTGTCCGCTTGGATCAGGCAGTCCAAATATGGGTATATCTGTATCCCTTGAAGTCTGTAGAAGGCAATTACTGATGCCAGGCATTTCGTGAACACTCTGGGTGCAGTAGATAAGCCAAAGGGCAATGCAGAGAATTGATAATGGGTTGAACCTGCAAGAAATCGGAGGTATCTTCTGCAATCTTGTCTGATTGGGACATGCAGGTATGCCTCCTTGAGGTCCAATGTTACCAGCCAAGACTCCTTGCCCAGCATGGGAAGAAGCTGCTGTGAGCATCTTGAATTTTGGTACGAGTAAATGTGTGTTTAGGATGGATAGGTCCAAAATAGGTCTCCAATCTTTGCCCTTCCTTGGTACCAGGAATAGTCTGGAATAAAAACCTTGACCCTGTTCTTGTGCAGGTACCTCTTGAATAGCTTTCATGTCCATGAGATCTGAAATTTGTTTTTGTGCCTCTACCCTTTGATTGTGTGGCAGGTTTGGCATGCCTCTCATTCTTGGAAGGGTGTGAAAGTGGAATCTGTAGCCTCTGTCTATAATGTCCAGAATCCATTTGTCTTTTGTGACAATATGCCAATTTTTCGAAAATAACGCCAGTTTTCTGCCTAAAGGTGCTGCCAATTGAGCCTTGCTTGGCATGCAAAGGGGAAAGTCATTGGTTCTGCTTTCTGAATGTCTGTGAGCTATCCTCACCACCTCTTGGTGTAGGTGCTTGCCATTGTCTGCCTCTAAATGATCCTTGAGATTGCCCTCTACCCCTCGGGCGCCTGTATCTACCTCTGAGGTCTGTCCGTGGCTGGAAAGGACCAATTTTTTTGAAGGCCACTTTCTACTGAAACTTGGGAGGTTGTACCTGTAGGAAATCTTTTACTGTTTGCATTGATTTTGCCTTTTCCTCCATTTTCTGTAATACCTCCTCAGCTTTAACACCAAACAATCCATCTTTTTGAAGAGGTGCATCTAGTAGTTTAGCTTTGACATGATCTGGTAAGGTTTGCTCTGAGCCAAGCATGTCTACGTATGACTGATCCTGTAACAGCAGCTCTACACGAGGCCTCTAAAGCATCAAAACCACATTGCAAGGTATGTTTACCCACTTGCTCTGCACTATGTAACAAATCATGCAACTCCTTCAAGTCTGGTTGTTCAGGTTGTGACATTTTACCTTTCAACTGAGATAACAAAAACTGCTGATACTTTAACATATGGAACTGACAGTTTAATGCCCTCATGGTTAAGGTGGCCGAGGTGTATACCTTTCCCCCCACCTTTCTAAAGCTCTGGAATCTCTCTCTGAAGGTAATGGATTTTTGGCAGTGGAGGCCTTAATTCCCTTGGGACCCTGTGAAATGGTTTCTGGGTCAGCCGCATGGCTTTTGTATAGGAATTGGTGTGAATGAGGAACCCGGTAATACCTGTCAGGCTTGACTGGAGCTGGAGGTAGAGAGTCTGGGTTGAGGCTGGCCTCTGAATACACATCATCTAGTATGTCTAAGACAGGAGGGATAGCCAGAGACCTGTGCTGAGGGAGCAAGAGGAAATCCCTGAGCCTTTTCTTGGAGTCTGAGTAATCTTGGCCTTCCCAGTGGAAGTCTTCCCTCAAGGTATGCAAGGTTTCCCCAAAAGAGTAGTCCTCAGGGGGGAGACAGAGGGAATGGACTCCTCTGCATCAGAATCTTCAAAAGAGGAGTATGAATGTTCCTGGTCTTCAGAATGTTCTGAAGTAATGGAGGCCTGGTCCGAAGAAGGGTATTCTTCCTCCACTCTGGGCCTTTTGTCCGAGGGGGGTTGGGAACCCCTGATAAGAGTAATCAAATCCTCAGCCATTTTGAGCATCTGCTTTTTAGGCATGGGGCCTTGAGAGGGGCCCTGTGGAGCTGGTCTTTTAGAATGCATGGCTGCTTTAGACTTAGTGAAAGCCTTAATGGAAAAAGAAGAAGGCCTGAAGACACCTTGAGAGGTGGCAGGCCTGTCTAAACTCTGAGTTCCCCCGCCAAGAGTGGCTTCGGTATCTGTAGTCGGGGTGTGGGCCGAAGAGCCTGCGACCTTGGGCACAGAAGACACCGCTAATGAAGTGCCATCGGTAGTCAGGGGCTGCGTAGGCGCCTCGCTGAGAACTGGAGCACCAGTAGTTGGCTTTAGCGTGGTGTCGGTAGAAGTCACGGACCTCGTATGTCGGTCCTTATCTTTGCGTCTTTTACTCAAAACTGGAGTCGGATTATCCGACGACATAATGTAATTAAACTTTTTGCCGAAATAGTGTTGGGTGAACTCCGCCCGACGCTTAATAGTGCGCCTGTTGAATGCAGCACAAAAACGACAGGCCGAGACGTCGTGGTCTGGGCCTAAGCAAGGAATGCAGAGGGAATGGAAATCCTTATGCGGTATTTGCTTCCCACATGAAATGCAATTATTAACTTTGTCTGACATCGGTCTAAGGCAAGAAAAGTTTCCCCAACGGGGTACTTAGCTTTCAAGAAGACTTCGTTGAAAAATATTCGTAATCTCAGGAGCTGGCCGACCGGCACTTGCGAACTGCTTCTGCTTCGGGCACCGCGCGGCAAGAAAGACTGAAGAAAATGGCGTCAGCTGGTTCTTTTATACCCCTGTCGCACTGACGTCAGGGAAGAAGCGACGACATCCGACGCCGGAACTGGACTTTGGAATTCGGCCAACCGAGGACCCGCCTGACGGCAGGAAAACCCATCTGTTATGACTGCAGCTGTATGTATGATGAACATCTGAAGGCCCCAGTTGGAGCCAGTAGTAATAAGGCAATGCCAAGTCATTGCCATCCAGAGAGAAAACAGATAAGATGGGGAGGGAGGGGAGGAATACTGCAACATGGAAGAGAATGACATCTATGGTCATAGCAAGTTCTTACACAACTTTTCTATGTCCTTCTATTCCTATGTTGCAGTATTCTGCATATGGTTGAGTGCCAAAGCTCACTGAGAAGGGATGGTTGGTATGGAAGAAGATTCCAGGAATCCATGCAGGATGGCCCTAGCGAACCCTGCCCTGGAGCTAGAGACATGGTCTAGTTTATAATGTTTGGTGAAAGTATGAACTGAAGACCAAGTGGCTGCCTCCAGGATAGAGATGGTGTCCAGGCCTTTGAAGAAAGCCCCCGAAGACGCCATGGCTCTAGTGGAGTGGGCTCTTACTGTATCCTGAAATGATTTACCATGGCGCTGGTAACAAACGGTAATGGCCTTGGAGATCCAAGTGGAAACAGTCTGTTTGGACACTGCCTTCCCTAGTGCTCTAGGGTGGAAAGATATAAAAATTGTTCAGTCTTTCTGATAGACTTGGTGTTGTGGAAGTAGAATCTAATTAGTCTGTGAACATCCAGAGAATGAAGTACTCTCACTTCTTCCGTGTGGGTTTGGGAAAAAAACAGGTACGTGGATGGCCTGACTGACAAAAGGTCATTGACTACCTTGGGCATTAAGGGAGGGTTTTGTCCCGAGGGTAACCCTGTCTTTATGGGAGATGAGAAAAGGAGGGGTAGCCATTAGCGCCTGGAGCTCTGATACCCTTCTGGCTGAAGTGATAGCCACTAGAACGACACTTTTCCAAGTGCAAAGCTTTACGGCTCAAATGGTGGAAGTGTAAGCTTTTCCAGCACATAGTTGAGATCCCAAGGAGGAGGAGGAGGTTTTTGGGGGGTCTGATATGCAGGACCCCTTTAAGGAAGAGCTTCAGAGGGAGTCTGGATGCCAAAGGGGGATCCATGGGTAGGCATGCAGAGACAGCAGACAGGTGTGCCTTAATAGAGGAGTAGACCAAGCCAGTCTGAAGCAACTAACAAATAAGAGTACTAGAGGAATGTCGCTTGTCAGTGGATCCAGTTGCTTATTTTAACACCAAGTAATGAACCTTTTCCATTTAGACAGGTACGATTTTCTAGTGGTGGGTTTCCTGGTCTCCTGCTGGTCACTGAGCACATTCTCATTGTAAAGGTCTATATGGTATCAGAAGCCTTTCCGCCACAAGGTCAGGTGTAGCAGTTGCCACTGTGGGTGGATTGGAAGTCCTTTTGCTGTGTGAGAAGGTCCACTCTATGGGGTAACTTGTGGTGATTGCCCCTGGACAACTGGAGTAAGGGGAACCAATGCTGTCATTAGGGAGTCACCAGCAAGATTTTCGGGTTGTCCTGCTGAATCAGTAGCAGTACCCTCTGAATGAGAGGAAAGGGGGGGGTGCATAAAGGTATTTCTCCTTCCATAAGATAGAGAAGGCATCTGTTGCCAGTGCCTGTGGGTCTGGTGTCCTGGTGCAGTATCCAGGAAGTTGCCTGTTGTTGGCAGAGGCAAACAGGTGCATTTGAGGTGTACCCCCCATCTGTGGACCAGGTCCAGGAAGAGATCCCTGTGAAGCATCCATCTGTGATTTGACTGTGCTGGTTCTGCTCAAAACATCTGCTTGGGTGTTGTGGAGTGAGAGGATGTATGCTGCTTTAAGGTAATTCCTCGAGACGTGGCTACTTCCCACACTAATATAGCAAGTCTGCAGAGCAGGTAGGACTTTGTTCCTCCTTGTTTGTTGATGTACCACAGGACTATGGTGTTGTCTGTGTATATCAGAAGAGATCCCTAATGGAGTGAATGCCTTAAGGGTTAGGAGGATTGCCCTAATTTCTCTGGCATTGATGTGTTGTTTTCTGTCCATGTCCAGAGGCCTTGTACTTTTCAATGGCGAAGAGTGACCCTCCACCCCATGTCTGAGCCATCTGCATGCATGACCTGAGAAGACTGAGGTGGTTGGAGGGGGAAGTCCAGGGTTGTGGTTCACCTAAGCTAACCACAAGATGTCCCATTTTAGGCATGGAAGCAAGGGTACAATGTGCACCAGTGGGTGGTTGCGCTACTTCCAGAAAGAGTGCAAGTACCACTGTAGTTTTCTCATGTGTAACCGAGCTAGGGGTAGCATGGGGATGGTAGCTACCATGTAACCGAGAAGCTTGAGGTACTGCTTTGCAGTCAGTTGAGAGGAATGTAAAATCTGTTGCAGGTGTTCTGTTACAGAACTCACCTTTGCTGGGGGCAGGCATGCCTCCATCAAGTGTGTGTGGATACTGCACCCTAAGAACACAACGTCTTAGGCTGGTGTGAGGTTGGACTTTGGGAAGTTGATTTGGAACCAAAGGGCCTGTAGGAGAGAGACCACGACACAAACTGGAGATGGGTTAGTAGTGTTTCTTGTCTGGCAGCCTGTAAAAGCATGCCGTCCAGGTATGGGAATATTTGTATCCCTTTTGTCCTGCAAAAGGCCATTACCAGAGCCAGAGATTTGGTGAAGACTCTGGGTGCGGCTGAAAGTCCAAAAGGCAAGACAGAGAACTGCAAATGTGAGGAACCCAATAAAAATCAAGTATTTTGTGTGTGTGGGTTTGATGGGAACGTGTAAATAGGCATCCTTGATGTCTAGTGTAGCTAGAAAGCCATTGTACATAAGAGGGAATAGAGTTGGCAGAGTTAGGATTTTGAAGGGTGGCACCTTTAAGGAAGGATGGGTCTCCATGGCTCTTCTTTTCTGGGAACCAGAAAAATCCTACAGTAAAATTCTCTTCCAAATTGGGAGGAAGGAAGTTTTTCTATAGTGCCCTGGTCTACAAGGGACTGCAGTACTGGTAGCAGGAGGGGCGATTGCTGAGCAGGAGGTCATGGCATGCCTAGTCTTAATGGAGAGATTATCCATGACCGGTAGTAACGGTCTTGGAGGATGGAGAGGACCCACTTGTCTGAAGTGATCCGATTCCAAATAGGAAGGCAATGGAAAAGGTGAGCAGACAGGAAGCAGTTGGTGGGGGGAGGCAGGAGTGGCAGGTAGTCAGACACTACCTGCCCTGTCCTGAAAGGGCGTCCTTTGACTAGAGGAGGAAGGTGCTCTAGTGCATGGATTTTTCTTTCTTGCTCGTCTGTGTCTAGCTTGAGGAACAGGATTGGAGTGTTTCCTGATAAACTGAGTTTTTGCAGGACAGTTCCTGTAAAATTTGGGTAGAGAAGAAACTAGCAGATGTTTAAGATCCTACATCTCTTTTCCTTTTTGCTGTAGTGATTTAAACAGGTCTGCTACTTTTGAGCCAAATAAGGCAGCATTGTCAAGTGGTGCATCACTGAGCTTAGCTCTGAAATCTGGCATGGGTTGCAAGCACAGCCAGGAGCATCTGTTAAGTGCAGAAGCTGAAGCTGCTGACCTTGCTAAGGATTCTGCAGCATCATAGCTACATTTAATTGAATGCCTGGTGACTTTGGACACATGGGCGAGTAGAGAAGACAGATGATTTGGCTTAGGAGTCTGGAATGTCCGCCAACAGTTTGGTGGCAGAGTCAAGAAGAGACGGAGCATATTTTGCTATACAAGTCTGACAATTAGTAGCTCTAAATGCCAAGGTGGATGAGATGTAAATCTTTTTGCCTAACCTTTCCATAGTTTTGCTGTCTGTCAGCAGGAAGGATGGTGGTGGTAGGCAGGAGTTAGGAAGTTTTGTCTGTGGAGACAGAAATGGTAGCTGGATCTGCAGGAGGACACTTGCTCAAGTGCTTAGCAGAATCTTGGACTTTGTACAGTCTGTCTGCTCTACGAGGAGCAGGAGGTTGAGAGTCCGGATTGAGAGATGCAGAAGAAAAGGCATCTAAAAAGGCAGGCAGTATAGGAGGAACAGCCAAAGGGCTAGGTGTTTCCATCTGAATGAGGTCATAGTACCTCTCTTGTACTTCAGACAAGTCAGTGGATTCCTGTTTGAAGTGTTTGTTCATTTTAAAAATAACATCAAAGTCAAATCTTCAACTGGGGAATCTGGGTCTATAGATTCTTCCTCTGGTGATCCATATCCCAAGGGTAAAGAAAGCTGTGAACTGTAACAGAGTGAATCAGAGGAATCTGAACAGATATCTTCTCTAGTAACTGCCTGCATTTTGACGCCTAGGATTAAGGAGAAGAGAAGATGCAGGGGGCACAAGCAACTGATGCAGGCCTCAGGGCCATGAAAGCTGAGAAAAGGCTTTGGCTAAAGGTCTGTCAGTCTGGAATACTTTCTGCTGGCTGAGAGATGCGTTTCCTTTTTTTATCTCAGAGTCCCAATGGGCACCTGCTTAGGAGCAGGCATCAAAGTCTGAGGCAAGGAATCTGAAGGTTCCCCTAAACACGCTAGTCCCCCACCCAGCATTCGAAACTATCACCAGAACAGCCTTTGCGGATGTGCTCACGGCCACTAGTAGCGCGGTTTCCTCAGAGGAACCCGCGACCTCCTGTGCGGTGGATCCAGGTCAGGATCCTGAGATCAGTCCGATGTCAGCCACAGGTTATGGATCGGTTGGAAGAGGCTCAGCAAGTGTTACATGCCACAAAGATCTAGCCTTTTTAGGCGGTTCAGAGGTGATATCCGATGAGCTCTCCATTCGCAAAGCAAGCTGTTTCAGACATTTGTTCTCCAAGTACAAATTGAGCGCATGCAAACGACTGTGCAACATTTTCAGAATAAACTCCTGGCAAACAGGGCAGGCCTTATAATCGTGTGACAGTCCGAGATGGAATATACTTATTTGTGGGTGTCTTTATGAGGGATCTGCCGGCCACACTGACATTTACCCTTTCTAGAGGACATGAAAAGGCAATAACACAAAAGGAAGGACTGAAACGGTCTCCAACAGGGTACTTAGCTTGAAACTTGAATCGGTCGTCAGCAAAAGCAGAACACCTCACTTACAACTGGCAGCTGGAAAGTTCTGAGAGCTGGTGCGTGTCGATGTCACTTTTATGGCCCATGTACTCTTGCCTAGACCTGTCGTCTCCCGCACCTAGGAGGGACGGAAAGCTTTTGAACACTGGCCTATGTACGCGAGACTAGAAGGGAAAAACCCATATGTAGAATACTGCAACACAGAATAGGACATCACTACAGAACTGTTTCACTGGCAACATGGATCACATCTGGGGGAGGGGTCCATAACCAGACATGTGGCCGAGGCATGCTCTTCAGAGAAGCATAAAAAAGGCCTGTTTTTATAAAGGTCTGACAGGTAGACCAGTTGCCTGCACTGAAGCTGGTCTTCCACTTTGTTAAGCAAGACTATGTTGAGTTTCCCCGCCTCCGCCAAAACTCAAAGAATGAGTCTAAAAGCGATGAGTGCTGAATCACACTAAAGCCTTAGTAACTGTAGGTTGACATCAATCTAACTCCAGATCCTGAGTCAACACTGACAAGCTGAGGCAACAGGACTTGTTCTTCTCTTAACAAGGTCAATAGTAGAAACACTGCTGCCTGAACCAAAATGGTATTGCTACCATTTTTAGTCTATCCTCTCATCTTGTGCAATACTCGGATCACTGTAAACCTCAATGTTTTTACTCATTTCCATTTGAAGTTTTTTCCCAAGTAAATTCAACTTTAAACCCTTAAAAAGCAATTTTGTGGACCCATCTGTATTGCAACCCATGTAAACTAAAACCTAATGTAAACCTGCTATTTTATTAGAAAAGTAAAAGTGTAACATTCTGTTTACTGCCTCTGAACCCGGGTCATGGCTGAAAAGGGTCCCTAGACCAATCCACCCATCCTGTCCCCAAACAGTAAATAAAACCAAGTAGGGATTGGATGAGAGGAAAAATGTACACAGATATGCCCAAAGTATGGGAGACGTCATCTACCTCTTCAGGACAGTCAACCAAGCAAATTCCCCTTACGGACTACTTCCAAAAACACGTCCCAGTTTAACATCCATTTGTTGGGGTCCACTTATGTTCTGCTCAGATTACTAGTTAAAACATTGTCCTGGCATTGGATAGACAGCTTTAACTCCTAGGCCAACTTCCACTGCTGCAGTGTCTCTACACAGCTAAGTAGGTGTGACCTGTCCACCCTACTTGTGATGCAAGACATTGCTAAAATACGGTCTGGATTTAAAATGTTCCATGTTACCCAGACAGATCTGGAGGCTTTGATGGCCTTTATCACCTGCCACGTTTTAATGCCGATATGATTAAATCTCTTGCATTTGCAACTCTCTCACATGGGCCACTCCAAATCAAGTTTGAGGAAGCTGCTGTGGGGTGACTGGGGGGAGGGGGCAAGGGCAGTTGGCCTCTTCTATTTTGAAGGAACACCCAAAAGTCTGGATATTTTTGCTCACCATGAGAAAATCTTTGATGCAACAGTGGAATGGGACAATGCAATGAATAAGCATGTACCACCTATTTAAGGTATTTGTTCAGGTTGTCAATCTTTCTGACAGCGAGTCAGAAAAAGAAAAAAAATCATCTTGCCCCCTGGGAGGAATAGTTTCTGTTACTCAGTAACCAACCCAGCAATGCGCAGAATGGGATAATGGGTCTTTGGAAAATTTACCGATAGGTCCAAGTACTAGAAAGAGTTGACTGTGGCTAGTAGGGAATACTGATGGCCTGAAGGAAAATTATCCAGCTAAACAAGGCTAAATGTTGACACTATCCTTAAGAAAAACTACTGGTGGCCAGACCACTGGTCCACAATGTGGGTGCAGTAGATAAGCCAAAACACCAGGTGGTGAATGAGATTCTCCCCATACTATGAATCTTGGAAACTGCCTAGTCACCTTGGACAAGGGTATATGAAAACAGGTCTATATTACAACAGACTGTTGAAAATAGAGAACACCCTTACCTCGACACAGTTTCTTGAAACAAAATCTCAAACAGCCAAAACAGCGATTTTTTTTCCCAGGGAAAAAAATTGCTGGGCCAACAAACACACAGAATAAAATGGGGGGCTTTGCCACTCCCCCCACACTTAAATATACCAACGCTGAGATCGCACTACAGTGAAAGAAACTCCAAATTTCTGACAATGGCCCAGTTTTCCCCGGGGGGATCCCTGTTCTGGCTGTTCGAGATTTTGTTTCGAATCAACTGTGTCGAGGTAAAGGTGTCCGCTGTTTTTAACAGTCGATGTTAAAATATAGACCCTATGACAAAAGGGGTCTTATTTTAACATTTGTTTACTGGGAAATTGGAACAAAGCCAGTTTTCAGCAGAGGCCAGGGGAGAAAAGTGCAGTTGTGTACACTTACCATAAATGTAGATGTTTGAGTGTATTCACTGTTGCAGTTATCCCTGCCAGGGCAGCCCTTGGCCGGCCCGACTACCAAAGACTTAGTATTTCTGGGTCGGTTGGTGTCGGGGGATTGACGTCAGGTCGTCAGTAGTATAAAGTGAGGCAGCCAATGCCATTACATCAGTTTTTCTTGCCCTAACCTGTCAGGAGCCCCCAAAGTAGGCCATGTTCTGGTGGAAGAACCAAACCAGTGGAAAATAAATACCAATATGTCCCTTGTAAGGAAAAGAGAACAAGGAAAAATAGTAATAAAAGGAGAAAGAGAAAGAGAGGGGGATGGAGGGAGGAAAATCAGGACTGCAACAGTGAATACACTCGAGCATCTACATTTATGTTAAGTGTACACAACTGTACTATGTTCGTGTTTCACTGTTGCAGTCATCACAAAGTACAGTTGTGTACCTACCATAAATGTAGATGTTAAGAGTGTATTCACTGTTGCAGTCATTACTCTTGGGTTATCCTGCAGGCAGGCTACCCGCAGTCGGACAGAATTCCAAAGTCTAGGTCCAGCGTTGGTTGCTGTTGCCTCTTCTCTGATGTCAGTGTGCCAGGGGTATAAAAGATGCAGCAGACACCATTTTCTTCTGTTTTTCTTGCCCCAGATGTCAGGTGTCCCCAAAATGGTAGGCTAAAAATATTATGCCAATAATTATGCATGCAGTAAAAAACATTTCCTTCATCTACAAGCAAATACACCACATAGGTTGTATAAGATAAAGTATAGGTAAGTCCCAGCAAAGAAAAGGGGAATGGAGGGTGGGTAACCTGGACTGCAACAGTGAATACACTCGAACATCTACATTTATAGTAGGTACACAACTGTACTATGTTCATCGTGTTTCACTGTTGCAGTCATTACTCCTGGGTTGAATCCCAAAGCTAAGGCTGGGCCTAAATAGGATTAGGAGAGGCTATAAGGCCTTGCAAAACTGCAGTGGCGAAGCCTGCTCTGGATTTAGAGTAGAGAGGTAAATGGTAGTGCTTTGTAAAAGTGTGCACTGAACTCCAAGTTGCAGCCTCTAAAATGTCTTTGGTTGGTACTCCTCTGAGAAAGGCTGCTGAAGTGGCTGCTGCCCTGGTGGAAATAGGCCTAATGCCCTTGGGCACTCCTGTTGCAGGCAAGGAATGAGGGTAATTAATGCTTCCAGGCTTTGACAATGTTGAGTCCAGACACTTTTTAGGTACCATTGAAGTTTCCTCGTATGCAGTCTGACATATGGAATTAGCAGAATGCAGGATGCCATGAAGCCCAAAGCCTGCAGAATTTTTCTTGCAGATAACTGGGTCTTCGTTGCCAACATTTTGAAGTAAGAAGTTAGTTGCCTTTGTCTGGCGGGAGATAAACCATCTGGGCAGTTGTATTTAAGCTTGCACCCAGGAATATTATCTCTTGAGAGGGTACTAGTTTTGATTTATTTTTACAAACACCAGATGCTTTATTAGAGTGTCCTTGTTCTCTGTTTGTATAAGGCAGTTGTCCAAGTAAGGATAAATTTGAATTCCTCTTTGTCTGCAAAATGCAATTACTGGTGTAAGGCATTTTGTGAAGACCCTGGGCGCAGTAGATAAGCCAAAGGGCAGTGCAGAGAATTGGTAGTGCATTGAGCCAGCTATGAATCTGAGGTATCTTCTGCAAGATTGTCTGATTGGTATATGCAGGTATGCCTCTTTTAGGTCCAAAGTTAAAAGCCAAGCCTTCTTGCCCAGCATGGGCAGAAGCTGCTGGAGAGTTAACATTCTGAATTTTGGAACGTCCAGAAATGTGTTTAGAAAAGACAGGTCCAGTATTGGTCTCCAGGCTTTGTCCTTTCTGGGAACCAAGAAAAGTCTTGAGTAAAATCCTTGTCCCTGCTCTTGCTGTGGTACTTGCGGAATGGCCCTCATTTGCATAAGGGGCGAAACTTGTTTTTGTGCCTCTGCCCATTGATTGTGTGGCAGGTTTGGCATACCTTTTGCCTTTGGCAGGGTGTGAAAGTGGAGCCTGTAGCCATGGGACACTATATTCAATACCCGTTTGTCCTGGGTGATCATGTGCCAATTTTGAGAGAAAAGTGCTAGTTTTCCCCCTAAGGGGGCTGCAAGAAGATAAGTGCTTGGTGCTGGCAGAGGCAAGTCATTGGGACTGTTTCCTGTATGGCTGTGCTTTGTCTTCTCCACTTTTGGAGGTAGAAGCGCCCCACTGTTTAGGCCTGTATGAGCCCTGGGGCTGGGATCTGCCTCTGGGACACCTGTATCTGCCTCTCTGTGGCCTGTCCGACACTGGAAAGGACAAATTCTTTGTAGGCCAGTTCCTGCTAAATGTTAGTGGCTGAACCTGTAAGAAATCCTTTACTATTTGCATAGATTTTGCTTTGTCCTCCATTTTCTTCAAAACCTCCTCTGCTTTAACACCAAATAAAGAGGAGCATCTAATAATTTTGCTTTAACATGATTAGGCAGATTTTGTTCCTTTAACCAAGCATGCCTCCTAATGACAGAACCCGTAACTGTGGCCCTGCAGGAGGCCTCCAGAGAATCAAAACCACATTGCAATGTATGCTTTCCCACTTGTTCAGTTGCATGCAATAAATCCTGTATTTCCTTATTTTCTGTACAATCAGAATTAATCAACATTTTCTGTTTTAACAGTGATATTAAGTATTGCTTATATTTAATCATATGAAATTGACAATTTAAAGCCCTCACAGCCAAAGCAGCAGAGCAGAAGTGTAAACCTTTCCCCCCCATCTGTCTAGTGCCCTTGAATCCCTGTCAGGAGGGACAGGGTTTTTTGCAGTAGCAGCCTTAACCCCCCTTAGGACCCTGAGAAATAGTTTCTGGGTCAGCAGCAGGGTTTTTATAAAGAAATTTATGTGAAACAGGAACCCTGTAGTATCTGTCTGGTTTAACAGGAGATGGAGGTAAGGAGTCTGGAGAAAGGCCGGACTCTGAAAATACATCTACAATGTCTAGCACAGGGGGGATAGCAAGAGGCCTGTGCTGAGCAAGTAAAAGAATCTCTAAGCCTTTTCTTTGATTCTGAGTAATCTTGGCTCTCAAAGTGGAAGTGCTCCCTCATGGTATGCAGGGTTTCCCCAAAAGAATAATCCTCAGGAGGAGAGGCTGAAGGAAAGGATTCTTCAGAATCCTCATAGGGAGGAAGAGAGTATTCCTGTACAGAAGAGGAGTCAAGAGGAAATGGGAACCTGATCTGAAGTCAGTCTCTTGCCTAGGCCTCTTGTCAGGAGGGGGATGGGAACCCCTGATCAAGGTAATAAGGTCTTCTGCCATTTTGAGCATATGTTTCTTAGGCATGGAAGTCTGTCATGGAGAATGCTGTACTTGTTTCTTTGTCTTTAAAGCTGCTGTAGTCTTTGCTTTTGAAGCAAAAGTAGGCTTTACATATAGCTGTGTAGGTCTGAAAACACCCTTAGAAGCCGATGCCTGCTCAGCGGCTCCAGACCCATCTGAGGGAATGATTTCAGAGTGTTCAATACCTTGAGTATCCAGAGGCCTAGCTGGCTCCACGTGGGAGTCGTCAGCGGCCTGTGGCTCTGAGGTAGCGGGTGTCAGGGGCTGCGAAAGTGCATCACTGAGAACCGGCGACTGGCTTCGTGGAAGCCTCGTCGTCGGTTTTGGATCTCGGATGCCTGTCCCCTTTTTTCTTGCGTTTTTTAGAAACTCCGGTCATCAGCTGCTCCGACGGCATTAACTAATTGAATTTTCGGCCAAAGTAATAAGCAAAATCAAACAGACGCTTAATAGTGCGTTTGTTGAATCTAGCACAAAACCGACAGCTAGCAATGTTATGATCAGGGCCTAGGCAAGGAATACAGTAAGAATGATAATCCTTATGAGGTATTTGCTTCCCACAAGAAATACAATTGTTAACTTTTTCTGACATCGGTCTGGAGCAAGAAAAAAGTTTCCCCAATGGGGTACTTCGCTTTAATGAAGACTTAGATCTGAAATTCGTCTGTGAAAAACTCAGGAGTCTGCCGACCGGCACTTACGAACTGCTTTTGCTTCGGGCACCGCGCGGCAAGAAAGACTGGAGAAAATGGCGTCTGCTGCATCTTTTATACCCCTGGCGCACTGGCGTCAGGGAAGAGGCGACAGCAACCGACGCCGGACCTAGCCTTGGGAATTCTGGCCGACTGCGGGTAGCCTGCCAGCAGGATAACCCAAGAGTAATGACTGCAACAGTGAAACACGAACATTTGGGTAGATTCCCAAAGCTGAGGAAACGGGTGGAGGCAGTCAAGGAAACTAGGGGCTGGCTAGGATACCCTGCAAGACTGCAGAGGCAAACCCTGCCCTGGATTTGGAAAAGAGAGGCAGGTGGTAATGCTTGGTAAAATGTGAACAGATGTCCATGTTGCAGCCTCCAGGATGTCCCTGGTGGGGACACCTCTGAGGAAAGCTGCAGAGGTGGAGGATGCTTTGGTGGAGTGTGTCCTGACCCCCTTGGGCTTTCCATGCTGTTTGTAGCAGAAATTGATCCAGTGTGCTATCCATTTGGAAATGGTTTGCTTGGAGATGGCTTTGCCTTCTGTCCCTGTAGCAAAACTAACCAGCAAATGATCAGACTTTCTGAAGGATTTAGTTCTGTCCAGACAGAATCTGAGCTGTCTGTGCACATCTAGAGTGCAGAATCCTTTTCCCCCCTTGTTCTGGGGATTAGGAAAGAAGGGGGCAAATGAATGGATAGGCTGACAGCCACACTGGACACCATCTTGGGCATGAAGGATGAGTTACTTGAGGGATACCCCGGTCTGCATGGATGATGGAAGGGTTCCACAGCCATGAGACTCTTCTGGCTGAAGTGATGGCCAGAAGGAATGCCATCTTCCAGGAGAGAAATTTTAGCACTGCCGAAGAAGCTGGTTTGAAAGGAGGCAGAGTGAGTTTTTCTAAGACAAAGTTAAGGTCCCAAGCTGGTGTTGGTGCCCTTAAGGGGGGGGGGGGCTCAAGCTGCTAGCCCCTCTAAGGAACTGTGATCAAAGGTTGTGAGAAATGGGGCTGCTCATTGGAAAAAGGAGCAGAACTAGCAGAGGCATGAATTTTTAGAGAGGAGAAAGAGACCACTGTGTAGTAGGTCAGCTAAGTAGTCCAGGATGAGAGGGATGGAGGGCTGTGCCATATTGATCCCCTTAGCCTGGATCCAGGTGCAGAACCTTTTCCATTTGTGTGCATAAGGCTTCCTGTTGCTAGGGTGTCTGGCCTCATGGATAACATCCAGAACCTGTTTACTGAGGATGGCAGATTGGTTAGGAATAAGCCAAGCTGCCAAATTGAGTGTCTGCAATTGGGTATGCATGAATTCCCCTTCCCTCTGGGTTAGGAGGTTTGGTATCTTAGGAAGATGCCATGGAGGCAGCGGGGACAGGCTGCGCAGCAAGGGATAACAGTGTTGTCGGGGTCAGTCTGGAACTATTAGAATGTTCCTTGGTTTTTCCTCCCTTATTTTGAGCAGTACCTTGGGGATGAGAAGTAGGGGAGGAAAAGCATAGACTGAAAGGTTGACCCAGGGGAAGGACAGGGCATCCACTTTCCAAGCCATGCAGTGATGCTCCCTGGTGCAGAACTTGCTGAGCTGATGGTTGGTGTGGGATGCAAAGAGGTCGATCTTCAGGGTTCCCCATTTCTGAGTTATTAGGATGAAGGTACTCCTGCTGAGCTGCCACTCGTGTGGTCCAGAAGGTTTCTGCTTAACTGGTCTGACAGGGAATTGAGAGAGCCTGGTAGGTATTGTGCTAACAGGTGTAGCTGCATGGAAGAGGCTGTGAGCCAAAGGGTCATGGTCAGCCTGCATAGAGGATAGGAGCCAGTCCCTCCCTGCTTGTTGATGTACCACATCACAGTGGTGACTGTTTTGATCAGGAGAACCCCTGGAGAAAGAAGGGGTTTGAACGCTATTAAGGCGTGCTGCACAGCCATCATCTCTTTTTGACTGATGTGCAGGGGGATTTGCTGTGGGCTCCATTGGCCCTGTATGCACCTGCAGTACAGGTGTGCTCTCCAAGCATAGTATGATGAGTCTGTGGTGAGGGTCTGGGTAGCGGGGTGTGGGGAAAAGGGTAGTCCCTTGTGGGAGCATACTGTTGCCCGCCAAAGAAGTTATTTTTTTTGAGGCAAGGAATTATAGGTAGAAGGGTTTCCAGGTCTTGAGAGTGTTGACACCAAAGGCTCTTTAGGTACCACTGAAGTTTCCTCATATGCAGTCTGGCATATGGAATGAGGAGTATGCAGGATGCCATGAACCCCAGAGCTTGCAGGATTTTCCATGCAGAAAGCTGGGGCCTGGTGGCCAAGTTCAGAGTAGGTCATCAGGAAATTTTGTTTCTTTGGTGTAAGGTATGCCATCAGGGATGCTGTGGCCAGACTTGCTCCCAGGAAGACTATCCTTTGGGTGGGCACCTGCTTTGATTTCTTTTCGTTGACTGTGTACCCTAGGAAGGTTAGTAAGGTCTTTACACAGGCCAGGTGCTTGAGCAGCTTTTCCTGGCTGTCTGCCTGAATAAGGCAGTCAAAGTAGGGGCAAATCTGAGTATTTCTATGCCTGCAAAAGGCACTGGCCGGAGCCAGGCATTTTGTGAAAACTCTGGGAGCAAGTAGATAACCGAAAGGGAAGCGCAGAGAACTGAAAGTGTTGAGATCCTGTCCTGAAGCGGAGATATTTTCTGCATGATTGCCTGATAAGAATGTGGGGGAAAGCCTCTTAAATCTAGGGTGGCTAGCCAAGCGTCCTTGGAGAGCATGGGTATCAGCAGCTGGAGGGTGAGAGCATTATGAATTTTGGGATCACCAGAAAGGTGTTTAGAATGGATAGAGGATGGGGCGCCAGGTGCCCTCTTTTCTGGGCACCAGAAAAAGTCTGGAATACAAACCTTGGCCTATCTGTTCTGCAGGAACGTGTTCTACTGTCCTCATAGGGAGCAAGGAATAGATTTGCTTTTGAGCCTCTGCCCAATGATTTGGTGGAAGATTGGGCGGTGGCTTAGAACGCTCTGTTTTTGAAGTGGAGGTAGTCCACTGCTTTTAGATATCTGCATTCCCTGGGGCGGCTGTCTGGGGGACTCTGTTTCCACGGGTCCTAGGGCTGGACCTGTTTAGTCAGAGCAGGAAAGGACCAATGTTTGGAGGGGCAATGTCTGCTGAATCTAGGGGGTTGTACCTGTAAGAAATATTTAACTGTTTGCACAGATTTTGGTTTTTCTTCCACCTTTAAGACCTCTTCTACCTTAGTGCCAAATAGGTTATCTTTGTGCAAGGGGGCATCCAACAATTTAGATTTGACAGGGGTTGTTCCTTAAGCCATGCATGTCTTCTGACAGATCCAGTGACTGCTGTCCTGCAAGAAGCTTCTAGGGCATCAAAACCACAGTGCAAAGTGTGTCTAATTACTTGACTTGCAGAATGCATTAAATCCTGTAAATCTTTAGATTCTGCCCAAGCAGGAAAGGAAGAATTTTCTTGTTTAAGCAGTTCCAATGTATGTTGCTGATATTTAAGCATTTGGAACTGACAATTTAGTGCCCTGATAGCAAGGGTAGCTGAGGTGTATACTTTTTTACCCCATCTAATGCTTGGGAATCCCTGTCAGAGGGTGTGGGATTTTTGGCAGAGGTTGCTTGAATCCCTTTTGGCCTTTGAGAAATGACCTCAGGGTCAGCTGTAGGATTTTTGAAAAGGTATTTGTGTGAGTCAGGGACTCTGTAGTACCCCCGTCTGGTTTTCTGGGAGCAGGAGGAAGGGTGTCAGTCAAGCTGGATTCAAGGAGCATCATCCACCACATTCAGAACTGGGGGGATGGCCAAGGGTCTGTGTTGTGGAAGATCAAGGAATTCCCTGAGTCTCTTTTTAGACTGGGGGTAGTCCTGACTTTCCCACTGGAAATGCTCCCTTAAAGTATGCAGTGTTTCCCCAAAGGAAAAATCCTCTGGGGGAGAGGCTGAAGGAATGGAATCCTCTGCATCAGAATCCTCATAAGTGGAGAGGGGTTGCATGTCTTCATAGTCAGATGTATCGGATTAGTCAAACTTGTTCAAACAGAACTACTAGGGACAGATCTCTCTTCCTTTCTGAGGGGGTAGCTTGGCTTCCCCTGATAAGCATAACGTCTTTCGCCATTTTAAGCATCTGAGAGTGATGCAAGGAAGAAGGCGTCTGAGTGTGTAGTCTGTTTCTTGGGTGTGGTTCGAACCTTGGGCCTAAGGAACTCTGTTTCTGGTAGTCACGAAAGACTACGTCAGTTTGTGTCGAGATTCAGTGGTGCGAAGGACTTCCTCTGAAGCTGGTGCCTGCTCAACAGGTCCGGACCCATCCAAGGTAGACACGTCTGCAGGATCCTTCGATGAAGAGTTTTGTGGCATACTGGACTCCAAAAGGGTCGCAGTAGAGGCCTGCAAATCAAGTGAAGTGGGCATCAGGGGCTGCAAAAGCACCTCACCGAGTACCGGAGGACTGACGACTAGCTTAACGGAAGCATTGTCAGTAGGTTTGGACCTGCGCGGTCCATCTCTGTCTTTAACTTTACGCTTTTCAGGAAGATCTGCTGTTGGAAGGCTTATCGAAGCCATATCGGAATTAGAGGACTGTAATCTAAAATACCTGGCTACAATAAGGGCCTGACGACGGATAGTTCTGGCATTGAACAAAGCACACAAGCGACGAGGGATGTCATGGTCTGGGCCCAGACAAGTTACGCAGTAAGAGTGGAAAGTCTTGGTGTGGTATTTGCTTTCCACATACACAAGACAATTAACTTTTTCTGACATCGGTTAGTGCAAGAAAAAAGGATCCCCAACGGGGTACTTAGCTTCAGAAGATCAACTTCAATTCGGAAATGGAAACTCAGGTAGCGGCCAACTGGTACTCGTGTGAACTGCTTCTGCTTCGGGCTCCATGGCAAGAAAGACTGATGTAATGGCGTCGGCTGCCTGACTTTATACTACTGACGACCTGACGCGTCTGGAGGGGTCACTCTGATGTAATGAGTTAACACAAGTCGCAACGTCTGAAATACGGGCTTCCCAACACTTACAACAACTAAAGGTAATTGCAAAAGGCTCCAACAGCTGTTGGGGCCTAATAGGATCTAACCAGCCATTGTCACCAGTTTAGTACATTAAAATCTGGCTAACAGTCATTACTATACTTGAATTCAGACATCTGGCCAAAAGCTGTTAACAGCTACTCTAAAATTACTGGCTATCACCATCAAACCTTTGATGCAATTTTGTCTTGAGGTGCTCTCACAAAGGGAATCCCTGGACTGTTGGGCATAATTTTCCAATGAGGTACTGCTAATTTGGAATACCTGTTAAGAGGGATCCTTCCCCACAAGTAACTTCTAATTCCCCAGTCTCTGCAGATGGATGAATTGGTATATAAATCCGCTTTCAACAGGAACTAATGCCAACTGAATGTGAAAATACTTCAGCATCAGCTTCACCACCATTCCTTTGGGAACATTATATACGATGACTGGGGGGGGGGGGGGGTTCAGACATATCCCCAAGCGAAGAAAAGATTTAGGCAATATCCAAGTTTTCCTGAGCCCAAATTGCTATTCCTCCACTGCTTGAGATATTGGACTGTGTTCCTTGGCACGTATTTACAAGTGGAATCCCAGACACAATTACTCCAGGAAAAGGCTCAAACCTTCACAAGAATAACCCATTTGTGCAGTGTTGCAAGTATAGCAATTTTTATGCATGGTAATTATTACTTAAAACATGTCCGAAACTAGTAGATTATCTCACCTTGTAAAACATATCTTTCAAGTCTTCTTTAGGATTCACCCAGGAAGCAACGGCATCACAGAAAAAGATGAAGTCCTTCATAAGGAAAACAGGCATGTAAAAACATGAGCACATGTATGAACTATAAAACAAACATTTCTTGTACGTTTTAGCAATAAAACTGATGTACAAATCTACACCACAAAAAATTCTCTACATTACACACACACCAATCTCAAATACACAAATGGTGTCAGTCCAGTAAAACTTGACAGTAGCCATATGGCCTGCATAAAGGAGGAAGCAGTACTCCCCCCATGGTTTAAAAAAAAACATGTTTAAAAGGTGCAAAATGACCTTTTGTTTTTGTATAAAGTGTCTGCATGCACCTTTATGCATTTATACACTTATAACAAATATGTTTTACACCCATTTATAAAATGTTCAAAATTGCTTCTGAACATGGAAGACTAAATGTACTGAGCCCTTTTTATGGCCGGAGTATTTATTTATTTATTTATTTTATTTTACATTTGTTAACCGGGCTAGTCTGGCTGGATATATTTCCATTTTCAGCAGAGGCCCGAGGAGAAAAGCTCCACAAAGACATAATAACTATTACATAAGATGCAAAAGAGAGCAGCATACAAAGTATTCTATATCAGAACAATATTATACAAAGAGTCAAACTTATAATAGGCACAAATAAACAGTTGTACAAAAGTGTACTTATGGCTCTTTGAAAAGCAGAACACAGGCATTATTTAAAATATTCAAACATTATAAGAAAGAGAAAAGGGTGTTTAAGGACAGCTAAGTAAGTAGGATAGATTATATTAGAAATTTCTAGGAGTCTTCAGTAAACTGAGTAATATAATTAGGAATGAGAAGGATGAAGGAGAGGTAAGTGATAGAATAGTGAGAAAAAAAGTAGAAAGGTAGCAAAGATCACAGAGATCAAGGGTAGTGGGATGAGCTAAAATACATGGGTTCAGTCAGGGTTAAGGCAGGGGCATAGCCAGTGTTTACTAAGGTGGAGTCTAAGGTTTTGTTTGAAGAGGACAGGAGATAAAATAGAAGTTAGTTCAGTGAGCAATAAGTTCCAGTGTTTACCAATGGAGTTAGAAACAGGGAGTCACCAGCCAGATTATTGGATTTGGTAGCAGAGACTAGGAGTTTGTTAGAGGAGCGGAGAGAGCTCAGGTTAGAGTAAGGGGTGAGGAGGTTAGAAAATGAAGGAGTGTTGTTTGGCAGATAAAAGATTTGTGGATGATGGGAAGTTGAGAAAGAAGCAACATGTTTTGTAATTCAAGCCAGTGAATTTGTTGTAGGTTCAGGCAGTGATGTGTTCTGAATTGATTACCAGTAACAAATCTAGCTATACTATTGTATGTAGTGGTCAGTTTAGTAAGATTAGTTTTCTTTAGGTTGGTGTAAATTGGTGAGGCATAGAGAAGAGTGGAGATGAGATGAGAGTGAGCCAAAGTAGCTTTGGCTGTTGGGGATAGGAATGTTTTAATTCTATAGAGGTACTCATGGTTGGGCAGGATGTGCTTATGTCACTTTGGGTTCTAGCAATAATTACGCTTGATTAGTGTAGGTAAGCGAATATAAATTAGTTGTGTAACTGTTAACTGTTGATTACCAGTTTGACAAAAAAACTAAACAGCTTGGCAATTAAGTATGCTAATGCGCCATCATTAGAGCTGGAACCCAAAGTCATGCAAGCTTTTTCTGCCCACCCATTATTCAAACACTTTTCAGTATGTTTTTTACTTCTGTATTTGAAAGCCATCTTTAAAAAAAAATAAAAAAGGCTGCAAAATACTTCTTTCCACACACAAAAAAGTGTTTGTATACATGAACACTGTGAAGAAAAGTTTTTGTTCCTTTAAACATGACAGTTAAGACCACCCTTAATCCCAGAAAAACACAGTAAAACCCAAACAAAAAAAAAACATCAAGGAAGGAAGATGACAAAGCAAACTCATGGAAAGATGATCCCTCCTCCACAAGCAGAAATTTAGCTGAATACTACTCTGCAATGGTTTGAAGACTGGATTTAGATAGGCAAAGCTTCAAATACCATTACATTATCTCCATTTTTAATTCAGTTAACTCGGTCATTTGTACAACTGAACTTCCCCTAGTCACTCTGTTGGCTTTTTTATTTAAACTACTTTCAAACTTTCCTAGTGTAGTCTACATTCATATTCAAACTATCAGCAATAATGTTATAGCTGTTTAATTGCACAAAACCAAAAATCAGCTGTAAAATTTTTCAAACAAATGGAAAAGGAGCGAGGAATTTTGTCTACCACTCTCCCTATGGAGATTTTTTTTAAACTGCAGTATCAGCTGTGCTGATCATTTCATAAGCTGCACCACCACCTCAGTCACAAAGCACAGATGAATTCCCTGTGCACCTTTACACAATACTTGTGTTTTTGCACTGAGAATCCACTGAAAATTATTCATGTCCAAATGGACACAGCTTCTATAACAGCAGATGCACAGATTTCATAAGAGTCTACCATAAAACATGCATACAGTAATTTCTACTATAAGCACAGAAGGGATTACCAAATCCGATCTGCAAAACTCTGCAGTGAAACTATTGTGATTGTTTTCTTACAAGATCCCAGTTTAAACAAAATAGAGTGTAACAGCTTAAAACAGTCAATGTCCTACTGATCTCTTCTGCAGTATTCCTGACATATACGTTGGGTTTAAAGATGGACACATGAGCGTGGTTCCTCAGATCATCTCCAAGCCAGCGGCCAGAAGACTACCAACAGAGAAGACTGGTCAGCTAGGAGGGGTGTAGCTTGAATTGGTAAAAATCTCTCATGTACCTACATAAGAGAAAGGCTAGAGCAGAAGTGGGAGAAACAACTGAAGATGGGATTATGAGAAGAAGGGATGGAGGGTGGGATGCAATACCACAACTGTGTTCAGTAGGACATCTGTTAAGTTCTTTCAACTGTACCACTTCCTGACAAAAATCACTATTTACAGTATTCCTGACATATGGGCTATTCCCAGAGCTGAAGGAGGAAGGAAGGAAAGAAAGAAGGGCTGTTGTCTATTAATAGTCCAGAAAACACTGACCTAGTGAATGTTGTCCTGGACCTGGAGAAAGCATGAATTTTGTAGAGTTTGGTAAAAGTGTGCACAGAGGACCAAGTGGCTGCCTCCAAGACAGACTGAGTCTGTTCATTTGTGAAAAGTTCCAGAGGAAACAACTGTGCTAGCAGAAGGTGCTTTAAGGAAAGGTATTACTGTAGTGAGTAGTAGAAAGTAATAGCCTTTAAAATTCAGCATGCAATAGGTTGGAGACTGGCTGCCCCAGCTCAAGGGTCAAAGGATGCAAACAGCAGACCGGTCTTTCAGAAGGATTTAATTTTGTCCAGACAAAATCTAAGTGGTGTCAATGTCTCTAAAGAATGCAAGAGTTTCTACCCTGCTCTGGGGATTGGTAAACAAGATGGTACAATAAATAGCCTGACTGACAGCTTGTTCACTACTTTAGGCATGAAGGATGTCGAAGTCCCGAGTAACCCTGCCTGTGAAAATGAGTACAGGGAATGGCAAAGACAGCTTGTAGCTCACAAATCTTCCTGCTCAAGGGGAGGGCCAAAAGGAGGATAATTTTCCAAGTACAGAATTTCGGAGAAGTGAAAAATGATAGTTTAAAGGGAGACAGAGTACTTTTTTAGCACAATGTTAAGATCCCAAGGATGGAAGACAAGCATATTAACCCCCCCAAAGAAACCCAAGTCCCCTGAAGAAAAGCGTGATCTCCTGTCTAGCCTTAAGTGGTGGGTCAAGAGGAAGGCAGACATCAACAGCAGACAAATGAGCTTTTATGGCCAAGTATGCCAAGCCTGATCAAAGAAGCTTGCAGAGGTACTGCAGTAGAGTCGAGACCTGTGCTAAGAGTGGATCCTGTGTCTAACACCAGAAGAAAGATCTTTAGGTCTCAGCCTGTTGTAGAACTTGTACCACCTCTTCACATAGGTGTCTGATTAAAATCAAACCAAGAAGAAACTTCGCTGTGTGGAGGGTGTGATGTTCACTTCCTGAAGTTAAGCACCTATTTCACCAATAAAAAAAAAAAATCAAACTGTACAATGTGCTACAAAATAATCAAACAGAAAACAGTAGGTAGTCCACAGTTGAGTTAAAATGAAATCTCCTTTATCGAAACACACAAACAATTGATCCTAGACTAGTATAATGAAAAGCATCAAAAACGTTCCTAATTTATATATAATCAGGTTGTTTGGAGCAAGGGAGTAATTACAGAGGGGGGTTCTGTTAAAAGCATTAAAATCATTCCTTTTAGCCAAGTCCCTCTTCCCCCTTAACACCATAGTGTAAACAGACTGTGCTACCTAAAACTGAAAAGCTAGAGGCAAATTACAGTCTAAGACCAGTTTATTAACACTGTTATAGGCTAGCCAAATAATCCAAACTATATTAAGAAGCTAACAAAACGATCTACCACTAGACATTAGAATACAGAATATAAACTAAACCACTTTCAAAGATCACTTTCATATCAAATAATCAGGTTTGTGTCAATTACTGAATGAACTGAATGAACATGTGTATAAATCTACAAGTAAAAACCTAAGTAGGATGAAAACCAAAACTGCAACTGCCAAGGTAGAAATATATTGATATGTTAAAAACAATGCAATAATGCCACGGGGATCTGTTGAAATGTGACATCTAACCAGGAAAACACTTGGCTTGAATGTTGAAGGCAGAGAAGTGTCCCGTTTGAAAACAATGTACCCTTATATGTGGAGCCATAAAAAATACACCATATGGGCAAACCAGCTGAACCACATGCTTTTTTACACTTACAAGTATATGCAGAACAAAGTTAAATTTAATAAATTAATTAAAAAACATTGTTGTGAAGTTAATCCTGCTTGAATGAGTCTAGCACTAACAAGCCTAGACAAAAGGTTATAAAGTCAAATGATGCAACTAGTCACCCTGTTTGGAAGTGAAATAATGTAACTAATCACCCTGTTTGGAAACTAAAACAGTAAAACCACAATAGGTGATGGAAAAGCAATGTTGCTTGTTTATATACATTACATATGTTTTAACTGTTACGCACTTTGTATAACTTGGCACCTGTACTATCCAGTGTCATCATTCCTTACAGATAGATGTGTCTACGATCTGACTTCAGATCTGAGCCAGCCACTTTTCAGAAAGATCGACCTCAAGCTCATCCCCTTCCATTAATCCCTTCCTATCTTCCAACCCTCAAATCGAGTTTTCTAAATCAGCTGAAATGCAGAAAACTGCAACAGAAGTCAAAAACTTCTCATCAGAACCAGCCCACTTCAGCCTCACCGGGCCTACTAGAAGGAAGGGGGAAAGAAGGCAGGACTATGAGGAATGAAGACACTGGACAGCACAGATGCCAAGTTATGGTAACACTATCTGATGCTGTCCGTGTCATCATTCCTCACAGATGGGTCAGAGTCCCCAACTACATGTACCCCTCAGTGGCCTTAAGGATATGCCAGAGCATGGAGGAACCAAAGGAAGCCTTGTTCCTAGACACCAAATCTAAGCTGTAGTGCTAAATGAAGGTACGAGGATTAGACTAAGTCGCAGCAGGACAGATCTCATCAAGGGAAAGTCTAGCCAAGAGACCAATGACGTAGCAACAGACTTGGTGAAGTGGGCCTTAACTGGTCTGGACAGTTCTAAATTCCAACTAGCATAAATAAAGAAAATACAACCAGCAAGCCACCTGGATATATTGACTCTGGAAATTGCCTGACCCCTTCTGTTTTTGGGAGAAAGCCACAAAAGGTTGTTCCAAATTTCTAAACTCCTCAGTCCTTTTCAAATAAAAATGCAATTGTCTGGACATCTAAACAATGTAAGATATTATTCTCCTTTGAGTAATTAGGTAAGAAGACTGAGAATACTTGAATCGACTGAGACTTTCTTCAGAGGCTACTCTAGGGAGAAAAGAAGGATTTGTTCTAAGACACCCTTTGTCCTTGTGAAAAATCATAAACGGGGGCTTGATGCACAGAGCCTGTAGTTCCCAGACCCTCTTGGCAGAAGTAATGACTACTAAAAAGGAAGTCTTCCAGGACAGGAATTTAATGTTGCATGAACTAGCAGGGTCAAATGGCTTTTGTGTTACAGACTGCAGCACCAAAGTAAAGCCCCATAGAGGTGATATATCCTTAGTAGGAGACTTAAGAAGGAAAGCTCCTTTCATAAAAAAACTATGCACAACTTTGAAGAAAATGTAGGCTCACTGCCTACATGGAAATTAGAGATGGCTGCCAGCTGGAGCTTAATAGTAAAGAAACTTTCCCCATCCTGGAAGAGGGAAGATAAAAAGATATCAGGAATAGGGATCTAAATTCCATTGTCTGTCCCAAATGGAAAACCTTTACTTACTGGAATACACTTTCTTTGTAGACAGTTTTTGAAAAGCCAAAAGAACAGTTGTGTACACTTACCATAAATGTAGATGTTAGAGTGTATTCACTGTTGCAGTCCTTACAAAATGGGTTACCCGGCTCCTGATAGCCCACAGTCAGCCAGAATACCAAAGTCCTTGGTATAAGACGTTGGCTGCCTTCAGTTTAAGCCTGACGTCAGGTACAAAGGAAGGCAGCAGATGCCATTTTCTCAGTTTTTCTTGCCTTAGCTGTCAGGAGCCACTCAAAAAAGGTTAGACCTGGAAAAGAAAAATCCAGTCTGTGCCCTAGGAAAAAAAGGGGGATGGAAGGGGGGGGGGGGGCAGGACTGCAACAATGAATACACAAACATCTACATTTATGGTTAGTGTACACAACTGTACTATATTCGTGTGTCACTGCTGCAGTCCTTACAAAATGGGTTGATTCCCAAAGCCCAGGAAAAAAAAAACAGGGCGGAGGCAGTGGCAAAACCAGCCCTGGAATTAGAAAACAAGGGTAAATTGTAATGTTTAGTGAAAGTGTGGACAGAAGTCCAGGTAGCTGCCTTCAGGATAAGCTGCTGAGGTAGAGGCTGCTTTAGTAGAATGGGTCCCAAGACTTTGTGGAGGAAACTTGCCATGCTATAAGTAACAAAACTTAATACAATGAGCAATCCACTTAGAAATGGTCTGTTTAGAAATAGCCTTGCCCCGAGCTCCAGGAGCAAAACTGACCAACAACTGATCTGACTTACGAAAAGGTTTAGTCCTGTCCAGGTAAAATCTAAGCTGTCTATGCCCATCCAGGGAATGCAGTAACCGTTCCCCTTTTATTCTGAGGATTAGGAAAAAAGGTAGGAAGACGGATAGACTGGTTAAGAGTCAGGCTAGAAATCACCTTGGGTATAAAGGACGGATTAGTCCGAAGAGAAACCCGATCCACATGGAAGATGGTAAAAGGCTCTACTGCCATTAAGGCCTGCAGCTCAGAAACTCTTCTAGCTGAAGTAATGGCCAAGAGAAAGGCAGTTTTCCAGGAGAGAAACTTCAAATCTGCTGAGGCAGCTGGTTCAAAAGGAGGCAGAGTAAGCTTCAAGAACAAAATTAAGATCTCAAGCAGGAGTAGGTGCCCTTCTGGGAGGCTTTAAATTGCTATCTCCCCTGAGGAACTGTTTCATCAAAGGATGAGAGAAAATGGGCTGCTCAAAGGAACAATGAGCAGAAATAGCTGAAGCATGAAACTTTATAGAAGAAAAGAAAAGTCCACCATTAAAGCAAGCCTGCCATATAGTAAAAAATAACAGGAAGAGCAGGTTGAGAAGGGTCTGCCCCTCTAGTCTGCATCCAAATGGAGAATCTTTTCCACTTATCTGCGTAAGACTTCCTAGTGCTAGGCCTCCTGGCCTCACGAAGGACCTCAACCACCTGTTGGGAAAATTTTAAATTATGAGCCAGGCTGCCAAATGCAGGGTCTGAAGATGAGGATGCACAATTTTTCCCTCCTCCTGAACCAAGAGATCTGGTATCAGGGGAAGATGCCAAGGCAGTGGCTGGGAGAGACTGTGAACTAGTGGATACCAATGTTGCCTGGGCCAGTCGAGCTACGATGACGGCCCTTGGTTTTTCTTCCCTTATCTTTAACATCACTCTGGGAAGAAGAGGCAGAGGAGGGAATGCATACATTGAGAGCTGTGTACAGCGGAAGGACAGAACATCCACTTTCCAAGCTTTGTCGTGATGACCCCCTGGGTCCAAAAGATTGGAAGAAGGTGGCTGGTCGGAGATGAGAAGAGATCCACCTGGGGAGTGCCCCAACGCTGAATGATGCAATAGATGGTATTGTTTAATCGCCACTCGTGAGGATCCAGGACCTGCCTGCTCAACCGGTCTGCCAAGGTGTTGAGCCTTCCTGGAAGAAACTGAGCTATCAGATGAATGCCCATGGAAGCTGCTGTGGACCATAGTATCATGCTTTGTCTGCACAGGGGGTAAGAGCGAGTCCCTCCCTGCTTGTTGATGTACCACATGATTGTGGTGTTCTGTCCTGATTAGAAGAGTACCAGGAGAGAGAAGATGCTTCAAAGCCATCAAGGCCTGCTGGAATTCCATCAATTCCTTCAGATTTATGTGCAAATGAACCTGCTGATATAGTTCCAAGTCCCCTGAATGCATCTGCCCTCTAGATGTGCTCCCCAAGCGTAGTCAGAGGTATCTGTGGTGACGGTCTGGCTGGCAGGAGGTGGACAAAAAGGCAGACCTTTGTTCTGTGCACAGGCTGTCGCCCATCAAAGAAACTCCATCTGCAGGCAAAGAATCAGAGGAAGTATCAAGTCTAAATCCCGAGTGTGTTGACACCAAAGGGTTTTGAGGTACCACTGTATTTTCTTCATATGCAGTCGGAATAAAAAGAAGGTATTCGGCGACTGCCACTCGTGCAAAATGCTTCTGCTTCAGGCTTCGCGGCAAGAAAGACTGAGGAAATGGCGTCGGCTGCCTTCCTTTGTACCCATCAGGCTTAAACCAAAGGCAGCCGACGTCATATACCAAGGACTTTGGTTTTCTGGCCAACTGTGGGCTACCGGGAGCCTGATACCCATTTTGTAAGGACTGCAACAGTGAAACACGATGAACATATATTATTCCTCACCAGGGAAGGAAGCCTGGATTGTGCCAGGAATACTGGAACTGGAGAAACCATGCAGTTAGATGTAGGGTCCGAAGACTGGGAAGCGGAAGCCTCCAGGTGTGGGAGAGGAGATCCAGAATGGGATCCAGTATCCAAGGTGGATACTTCAGATGAGACCTTAGAAAAGAGAACCACACCTGACTAAATCAGAAAGGTGCAATAAGGATGAGAGCGCTCTTCAGGCGATGAACTTTCTGTAAGACTGAAAGTATTAGGGGAATAGGAGGGTAAGCACAGAGGTGACCTGGAGGTCAATCGTGAAAAAGAGCATCCCTGGGCGACTCCCCTGATAGGGGAATCAGGGCGAATTGCTGCATTTGTAGTGGACTTGGGAAGCAAAAAGGTTGCATCATGGTTGACCCCAGTGGTTGAAGATCTACCTTGCTGACAGATTCAGGGACCACTTGTGAGGGCTCAAGATAGACCTGCAGAGTTTGTCGGTTAGCACGCTGGAACTCTCAAGTATGCGAGTTGTAAGAAGAAAGCACCTGGACCACATTGCCCATTCCCACATGGCTTCTCAGCATAGGAGGATAAAAAAAGTGTGTGTTCCTCCTTGCTTGTTGATGCACACACTACAGCAATATTGTCCGTCTGAATTGCTATGGCCCCCAGATGGAGGCAGTCTTGAAAAAGGCTTGCAACGTAAAAAGAACTGCACTCATCTCCAGGACATTTACTTGCAATTTTGTCTCTATAGGGAACCACGTGCCTTGAACCATCCTGCCTGGAAAAACCTGATTCCTACTGCGGAAAGACCCTTCCCCTACCTGCTCACTGTGGGTTAAGGTCTCCTTGACAGACAGTCCAAACAAAGTGGAACTGCCAAAGGTGGCATTCGTAAAGGATGTCTTAATGGGTTCCACGAACCTGCAAAGGTGAAACCAAGCATGCCGTCTGATGGCAATGCCTGTGCCTGCCACTCGAGAGATGGCCTGCGCAGTATTGGAGATCAGCCTCATCGAGCAATTTGATAAGGAAGTGAGAATAGACAGCCTTGCTTGAAGCTCTCAAGGCAACTCCTCTGACAGGGAAGTGGTTAAGTTCAGAAGGCAAATCCCTTTGAAGCCAGGTAAAGTGGGCCAAGTAACTGGTTGCTCTCAGACCAAAAGCAGCAGAGGCAAACACACACTTTCCAAAATGGTCAATCGTCCGGGACTCCCTGTTTGGGGAAGGAACTGAGGAGCTCTGCTCAGTTAGCTCCTTCTTGGTAGCAGTGGCCACCACAATGGCATCAACAGGGACCGCTTTACCCCCAAAAGACCTGTCCTGAGGGGGACTGAGGAAAGTACAGTTATGTACACTTACCATAAATGTAGATGTTAGAGTGCATTTACTGTTGCAGTAATCACATTTGGGTTATCTGCCTGCAGGTAGCCCTCAGCCAGCCTGAATACCAGAGTCTTCGGATTCCTGTGTCGGATGCTGTCTCGTCTTCCATGACGTCAGGTCGTTAGGAGTATAAAACATGCAACAGATGCCATTACATCAGTTTTTCTTGCCCCAGATGTCAGGTGCCCCCACAATGGGAAGCAATTATATGTTATGGTACACCTCCATCAAAAAGCAAATACACCAGAAAAACTTAAATATACCAAAGAAAAAGGAAACGCAAAGCTAAGAGAAGTCAGGAGGCTGGAAGGAGGGTAACCAGGACTGCAACAGTGAATATACTCTAACATCTACATTTACGGTAAGTGTACACAACTGTACTATGTTCTTCATGTTTCACTGTTGCAGTCATCACATTTGGGTTAATTCTCAAAGCTAAGGAAGGGAGGAGGAAGTTAAGGAGCACTAGGGCCAGCTATTAAGCCCTGCAAGACTGCAGTGGCAAGACTTGCTCTGGATTTAGAAAAAAAAAAGGCATGTGGTAATGCTTGGTGAAGGTATGTATAGAGCTCCAGGTAGCAGCTTCTAGGGATGTCCCTGGTAGGGACACCTCCGAGAAAGGTTGCAGAGGTAGATGCAGCCCGGGTGGAATGTGCTCTTATCCCCTTGTGGGGTAGGTTTTCCATGGTGCGTGTAGCAGAATGCAATGGGCTATCCATTTGGATTTTCTGAGAGGCTTAGTGCTGTCCAAATAAAATCCAAGTTTTCTGTGCACATCCAGAGAGTGCAGTATTCGTTCCCCTTTGTTTTGTGGATTAGGGAAAAAAGTAGGCAAATGAATGGAATGATTTAGGGCCACACTAGACACCACCTTGGGCATAAAGGAAGGAGTCGTCCCGAGGGAAACCCTGTCGGCATGGAAGATAATGAAGGGTTCCACTGCCATGAAAGCCTGCAATTCAGACATTCTTCTTGCTGAAGTGAAGGCCAGAACGAAGGCTGTTTGCCAAGAAAGGAATTTCAGCTCTGCTGTTGCAGCTGGCTCAAAGGGGGCTTTTCCAATACAAAGTTAAGGTCCCAAACTGGAGTGGGGGCCCTCTTGGGGGGGGGGGGTTAAATTTTTGGCCCCTCTAAGGAATTGTTTTAGCAGGGGGTGAGAGAAGAGGGGTGGCTCAGTATTATAATGTGCTGAAATGGCAGAAGCATGAATTTTAACTGATGAGAAGGATAGGCCCTTGTGGAGCATTTCTGTTAAGTACTGAAGAATATGAGGTAAGCTGGACATCGTTGTGCCCATCCCCAGTATCAGCATAGGATTTTCTAGTATTAGGCCTCCTTGCTTCCAGAATGATATCTAGCATCTGCTTACTGAGAGATGCTACTGGAGAGCTCAAGGAATTAGCCAGGCTGCAAGGGTTCAGGGTTTCAAGCAGAGGGTGCAGAATCTGGCCCGCCTGCTGGGACAGCAAGGGGGGGGGGTCTGAGGCAGGTGCCATGGTTCCAGCAGTGTCATACTGCGCAAGAGAGGGTACTACCAGTGCTGGCGTGACCAGTCTGGTGCAATCAGTATTGTCCTTGGCTTGTCCTGTTTGATCTTTAGCAGAACCTTCGAGAGGAGAGGTGGGGGGGGGGCATAAACAGAGTGACTTTCCCAGGTAAAGGACAGGGCATCCAGTTTCCAAGCTTGACTGTGGGGAATCCTTCTGCAGAATTTGTCCAATTGGTAGTTCTGAGGGGAGGCAAACAGGTCTACCCTCTGGAGTACCTCACTTGTTCTTCAAAAGGTTGAATATTTTTGGTTCTAGTTTCCATTCGTGTGGGTCCATGAGATTTCTGCTCAAGTCGTCAGCAAGTAAATTTAGCTTGCCTGGCAGAAATTGAGGTTGTAGGTGCACTTGATAGCTCAAGGCCGTGTTTCACCGAGCCATGGCTAGTCTGCAGAGAGGGTACGAGCAGGTTCCCCCCTGCTTGTTTATGTACCACACGTTGTCTGTCTACCAAGAGTTGTCCTGGAAGAATGCGGTCTTTGAAGGCTGTCAGGGAATTCTGTACAGCTAACATTTCTTTTTGACTGATATGAAGGTGCATCTGTCTCTGGTTTCATTTGCCCTGAATACACTGCCCTGCCAAGTGAGACCCCATGCATTGTCAGATGAGCCTGTTAGGGTTTGGGCGATAGGAGGTAGAGTGAAAGGGAGCCCTTTGTTGTGGTAGCAGGCCTCTGCCCACCAAAGGAACTCTGTCTTTATACAAGGAATGATAGGAATCATTGATTCCAGGTCCTGAGAATGTTGACACCATAGGTTTTATTTTAGATACCATTGTAGTTTCCTCATATGCAGTCTTGCATATGGCATTAGTAGAATGCAAGAGGCCATGAACACCAGGGTTTGCAGAATTTTCCTTGCAGATAGCTGGGTTTTTGTGGCCAATAGTTTGAAGTAGGTTATCAAATAAACTTGTTTCGCCGGAGTGAGGAAAGCCATCTGGGAAGTTGTGTTCAAGCTTACTCCTAGGAATCGAATCTGTTGGCAGGGTACTAGGTGAGATTTATTTTCGTTTATGGTGTACCCCAGAGAGGTTAGAAGGTTCTTTACAAATGCCAGATGTTGTAATAGCAAGTCCTGGGTTTCTGCCTGAATCAGACAATCGTCCAAGTATGGGTATATTTGAATATTTCTCTGCCTGCAAAATGCAATGGCTGGAGCTAGACACTTTCTGAATACCCTGGGCGCAGTAGAGAAGCCAAAGGGAAGTACAGAGAACTGATAGTGCATGGAGCCTGCCCTGAAGCTTAGGTATTTCCTGCAAGATTCCCTTATTGGAATGTGCAGGTAAGCTTCCTTTAAGTCTAAGGTTGCCAGCCAGGCATCTTTGCCTAGCATAGGAAGATGATGTTGAAGTGTTTGCATTTTGAATTTTGGGATTACCAGAAAGGTGTTTAGAATAGATAGGTCCAGGATAAGACACCAAGGGTTGCCTTTTCTGGGTACCAGAAAAAGTCCTGAATAAAAACCCTGTCCCCTTTGTTCTGCTGGGACAGGCTGAATAGCCCTGACACTTAGAAGAGAGAACCTGCTGTTGGGCCTCCACCCACTGATTTGGGGGTAGGTCTGGCTAACCATTTGGTGATGGTAGTGTGTGGAAATGGAATCTATATCCTTGGTGTTCAAAACCCATTTGTCCTGGGTAATTCGTTCCCAGTTTTTTGCATGCAGGGCAAGCTTTCCTCCTAAGGGAGCAGGCAGTTGAGCAGGGCTTGGAAGTGTTAAGGTTAAGTCATTGTGCCATTTTTCCGTAGGGGGTGGCTTACTACTCCCTGCTTTGGAAGTGGGAGCCCCCACTGCTTAGGTCTGTGCGCAGCCTGAGACTAATCTAGGTGGTCTGCTGTTCCTGGGTTTGGACTGAGAAGGCCTGAAAGACACTGGAAAGAACAAATTCTTTGAAGGCCAATGCCTACTACATCTGGGAGGCTGTATTTGTAGAAAATCTTTTAACAATTTGCATAGATTTAGCTTTTTCCTCCATCCTTTTGAGGATGACTTCTGCTTTGCTGCCAAAAAGGCAGTCTTGGTTTAAGGAAGTATCCAGTAATTTAGCTTTAATGTGATCTGGCAAGTTTTGCTCCTTAAGCCAAGCATGCCTTCTAAGAACAGACCCAGTGACAGCAGTCATGCAAGATGCTTCTAAAGCGTCAAAACCATATTGCAAAGTATGTTTACCAACTTGTTCTGCAGAATGCATTAAATCCTGTAATTCTTTGTGTTCAGCACAGTCAGGAATCAACATTTTCTGTTTAAGTAGTCTCATAATATGCTGCTGATACTTTAACATATGAAACTGGCAATTTAAAGCCCTAATGGCCAAAGCAGCAGTAGTGTATACCTTTTTACCCCATCTGTCCAAGGCTCTAGAATCTCCATCAGAAGGAGTAGGATTTTTGGCAGCAGTCGCCTTTTGGTCCTTGGGAAATAGTCTCTGGATCCACAGTAGGATTCTTGAAGAGGAACTTGAGAGAGTCAGGTACACTAATACCAGTCAGGTTTTCTGGGAGCTGGAGGTAAAGTGTCTGGGGAAAGGCTAGATTCCAAGAAAGCATCATCTACAATGTCCAGTACAAGAGGGATAGCTAGAGGCCTGTGTTGAGGAAGGAGTATTCCCCAAGTCTCCTTTGGGAGTCAGAGTAATCCTGGTTTTCCCAGCGGAGATGCTCCCTAAAAATGTGCAAGGTTTCACCACAAGAAAAATCCTCTGGAGGGGAAGCAGAGGGAATGGAATCCTCTGCATCAGAATACTCATAGGTATACAAGGGCAAATCCTGGTAATCAGAAGGAGCAGAAATATCAGATTCCTGATCAGAAGAATCAGAAGGAGAATCAGTTCTAGGTCTCAGAGGGGGAAGGCTGGCTTCCGCTAATTAAAGTAATAAGGCCTTCAGCCATTCTAAGCATTTTGTTTTTTTAGGCATATGGACCTGGGGCCTGCAGTTTGGTTCTGTTCTGTAGGTGTGGTACGAGTTTTAGGCCTGGATGAAGATGATGGCGTCTGTTTAAGTCTGTAGGCCTGAAAACACCCTCAGAAGCCAGTGTCTGCATAACGGCTCCGGACCCCTCCAAGGTAGAGACATCTGCAGGTTCCATAGTCGAAGAAGCATCTCATGACATACTGGACTCCGAATGGGTCTCAGTAGAGGTCAGCGAATCTGAAGTAGCGGGTATCAGGGGCTGCAAAAGCGCCTCACTGAATACCAGCGAACTGGCGACTAGCTTAATGGAAGCATAGTTGTCAGTTTTGGACCTATGTGGTCCGGTCTTCATCCTTAAGTTTTTTTCGGAAGATCGGTAGTCGGATGGCTTAACGAAGCCATTTCGGAGTACTGATACCAAGTACGAAAGCAATGTGCTGCAAAGATAGCCCGAAGATGAATAGTTTGGGGGTTGAACAAGGCACAAAAAACCGACAGCGAGGGACATTGTGGTCTGGGCCTAAACAGGGGATGCAGTATGAATGAAAATCTCTGAGGCATTTGCTTTCCACAGGTAAGACGATTGTTAACTTTTACAGATATCAGTTGGAGCAAGAAAAAGGATCCCCAACGGGGTACTCATCTTTTTTGAAGACTTTGGATCTGAAACTCAAAAACGAAAATTTCAGGAGTCTGCCGACCGGCACTTGCAAAAGTACAGTTTTGTACCTACCATAAATGTAGATGTTCGAGTGCTAATACAGCTGCAGTCATAACAGATGGGTTCTCCTGCCATCAGGCGGGTCCTCGGTCGGCCGAATTCCAAAGTCTAGGTCCGGCGTCGGTTGTCGTCGCTTCTTCCCTGACGTCAGTGTGACAGGGGTATAAAAGAAGCAGCCAACGCCATTTTCTTCAGTCTTTCTTGCCCCAGATGTCAGGTGCCCCCAGAAGGAAGGCAATACATAAAATAATGTAATAATAAAATGCAATATAATCAAAAAACAGTAGTTGCAAGCAAATACACCATAAAAAATACCCCTAGAGGGGAAGGTGGGAGGGAAACCTGGACTGCAGCTGTATTAGCACTCGAACATCTACATTTATGGTAGGCACAAAACTGTACTATGTTCATAGTGCATACAGCTGCAGTCATAACAGATGGGTAGAATCCCAAAGCTAAGAAAGGGGTGGTAGGCACTAGGTGGAGCTAGGAGGAGCCAAAATGCCCTGCAAGACTGCAGTGGCAAAGCCTGCTCTAGACTTGGAGTATAATGGTAGGTTGTAGTGCTTAGAGAAGGTATGCACAGAACTCCAAGTGGCTGCTTCTAAAATATCCTTGGTAGGCACTCCTCTGCGGAAGGCTGCAGAGGTGGCTGTGGCCTTGGTGGAATGAGTTCTAATGCCTGTAGGTACAGTTTTGTCATGAAAGGAATAGCAAAAGCATATGCAGTGGGCTATCCATTTTGAGATGGTCTGTTTGGATATTGACTTTCTTTGAGCTCCTACCGCATAGGCCACAAAAAGCTGTTCTGATTTTCTGAAAGGCTTTGTTCTGTCCAAATAATAACGCAGTTGTCTGTGGATGTCCAAGGAATGCAGTAATTTCTCCCCTTTGTTTTGAGGATTAGGATAAAAAGTAGGTAAATGTATGGCCTGATTTAAAGCTACCCTGGATACCACTTTAGGCATAAAGGACGGGTTGGTACATAATGAAACTCTGTCCTGATGGAAGATGATGAAAGGCTGGACAGCCATAAGAGCCTGCAGTTCTGAAACTCTACGAGCTGAAGTGATAGCCAGAAGGAAAGCTGTTTTCCAGGACAAATATTGTAAATCTGATGAGGCAGCTGGTTCAAAAGGGGGCAAAGTCAGTTTTTCCAGAATGAAATTAAGATCCCAAGCAGGTATTGGTTGTTTTCTTAGAGGTCTTAAATTCTTAGCCCCTCTGAGGAACTGTCTTAATAGAGGGTGAGAGAATAAAGGTGGATCAGTATTCTATTCTGCAGAAATGGCTGAGGCATGGACTTTGATGGAGGAGAACGAAAGTCCACCGCTTAGCAGTTCGGCCAAATATTGTAGTACTTGAGGTAAATTCAGTTTTCCAGGGCACTGGCCCTTTTTCTCATTCCAAACACAAAAACGTTTCCATTTTGCAAAGTAAGCTTTTCTAGTTGATGGCTTTCTGGCCTCCAAAATGACATCCTGCACCTCCTTGGAGAGCAGGGCCTGCTGTGATGCTAAGGAATCTTCCATGCGGCTAGATTGAGTGTCTTCCAGCTGACTGTGAAGAGTTTTGAAGCTGTGCCGAGTCAGAAGAGGCATTAGAGGCAGGGTCCATGGTGGGGAATGCGTCAGGCTCCTTAGTAGTGGGTACCAGTGTTGCCTTGGCCAGTCCGGAGCAATAAGGATCATCTTTGGTCTGTCTGCTCTGGTCTTCAATAGGACTTTGGGCAGCAGAGGAAGAGGTGGGAAGGCATAAACTGTCATTGATGTCCAACTGAAAGAGAGAGCAACCACTCTCCAGGCCTTTGGATGGAAGATCCTCGAGCAGAATTTTGTCAATTGATGATTTTTGTGGGAGGCAAAGAGATCTATGTCTGGCCTTCCCCATTCTTGGATTATTTCTGTAAAAACTTTTGGATGCAACTTCCATTCGTGTGGATCTGTCATGTTCCTGCTTAGGTTGTCTGCCAGCGTGTTTTCCTTGCCTGGCAAGTACTGCGCTTGTAGTTCCATTTGTAAGTCCATGGCCATGTTCCAAAGTGACATGGCCAGTCTGCATAGGGGATAAGAATGTGTTCCTCCCTGCTTGTTTATGTACCACATAACTGTGGTGTTGTCTGTTCTTATCCATAGCTGACCTGGTTGTAGAAGGTCCTTGAAGGCTGTAATAGCATTTATCACTGCTAGCATTTCCTTTTGATTGATGTGAAGGTGCTTTTCTTTTTGGGTCCATTTGCCCTGAATGCACCGGTCTGTCATGTGCGCCCCCCAGGCATAGTCCGAGGCGTCTGTTGTGATGACTTGATCTGCTTGAGGCCTGCTGAATGGAAGACCTGAGTTTGTTTGGCATGCTTGAGCCCACCACAGAAATTCCTTTTGCAGACATGGAATTAGTGGTATCATTGTTTCCAAACTGTGGCTGTGTTGAGACCATATGTTTTTTAGGTACCATTGTAGTTTTCTCATATGCAGCTTTGCACATGGGATTAGTAAGATGCAAGATGCCATGAATCCCAGAGCCTGCAGGATTTTCCTTGCTGTCAGCCTGGTGCAATTTGCCTGTGTTCTGAAATATTGAATTAGTTGCCCCTGCTTCTCTGGCGTGAGGTAGGCCATCTGAGTGTTTGTGTCCAAATTGGCACCCAGGAAAATTATCTTCCGAGAGGGTATTAGTCTTGATTTCTCTTTGCTGACTGTGTATCCTAGAGAGTTTAATAACATTATTACATAAGCCAGATGTTTCAGAAGAATGTGCTTGCTGTCCGCTTGGATCAGGCAGTCGTCCAAATAAGGGTATATTTGTATCCCTTGAAGTCTGCAGTAGGCAATTACTGATGCCAGGCATTTCGTGAATACTCTGGGCGCAGTAGATAAACCAAAGGGCAATGCAGAGAATTGATAATGTATTGAACCTGCAAGAAATCTCAGGTATCTTCTGCAATTTTGTCTGATTAGGACATGCAGGTATGCCTCCTTGAGGTCCAATGTTACCAGCCAAGAGTGAGCATCTTGAATTTTGGTACGAGTAGGAATGTGTTTAGGATGGAAAGATCCAAAATAAGTCTCCAATCTTTGTCCTTCCTTGGCACCAGAAATAGCCTGGAATAAAAACCTTGACCTTGTTCGTGCGTAGGTACCTCTTGAATAGCTTTCATGTTTATAAGATCTGAAATTTGCTTTTGTGCTTCTGCCCTTTGATTGTGTGGCAGGTTTGGCATGCCTTTCATTTTTGGAAGGGTATGAAAATGGAATTTGTAGCCTCTGTTTATAATGTTCAGGATCCATTTGTCCTTTGTGACAATATGCCAATTTTTTGAGAATAGTGCCAGCTTTCCTCCTAAGGGGGCTGCCATTTGAGACCTGGTTGGCATGCAAAGGGGAAAGTCATTGGTTTTGCTTTCTGAAAGATTGCGAGTTGTCCTCACCACCTCTTTGTGTAGGAGCTTGCCATTGTCTGCCTCTGCCCCTCGGGCGCCTGTATCTGCCTCTTTGGGGTCTGTCTGTGGCAGGAAAGAACCAGTTTTTGGAAGGCCAATTTCTACTAAAACGTGGGGGTTGAACCTGCAGAAATTCTTTCACAGTTTGCATTGATTTAGCCTTTTCCTCCATTTTCCGTAATACTTCCTCAGCATTTACCCCAAATAGTACATCCTTTTGAAGAGGGGCGTCGAGTAATTTAGCTTTGACATGATCAGGCAAGGCTTGTTCCTTGAGCCAGGCATGCCTATGTATGACTGTGCCTGTAACAGCAGCTCTACATGAGGCCTCTAGAGCATCAAAACCACATTGTAAGGTATGTTTTCCCACTTGTTCTGCACTATGCATCAAATCCTGCAACTCCATGTCTGGTTGTTCAGGTTGTGACATTTTACTTTTCAATTGAGAACAGAAACTGTTGGTATTTTAGCATATGAAACTGACAGTTTAAGGCCCTCATGGATAAGGTAGCCGAGGTATATACCTTTTTTCCCCACCTTTCTAAGGATCTGGAATCTCTCTCGGAAGGCAATGGGTTTTTGGCAATGGAGGCCTTAACTCCCTTGGGCCCCTGTGAGATGGTTTCTAGGTCAGCAGCATGGCTTTTGTATAGAAATTGGTGTGAGTCAGGAACCCTGTAGTACCTGTCAGGCTTAACTGGAGCTGGAGGAGAGAGTCTGGGTTAAGGCAGGCCTCCGAGTAAACATCATCTAGGATGTCCAGGACAGGAGGTATAGCCAGAGGCCTGTGCTGGGGTAACAAAAGAAATTCCCTGAGCCTTTTCTTGGAATCTGAATAATCCTGGCCTTCCCAGTGGAAGTGTTCCCTTAAGGTATGCAGAGTTTCACCAAATGAGTAATCCTCAGGGGGGGATACAGAAGGAATAGATTCCTCTGCATCACAGTCTTCAAAAGGAGAGTAAGACTGTTCCTGATAATCAGAGTGCTCTGAAATAATGGAGCCCTGATCAGAGGAGGGGGAATCTTCCTCCACTCTGGGTCTTTTGTCCGGAGATGGCCGAGAACCTCTGATTAGAGTAATTAAATCCTCAGCCATTTTAAGCATCTGTTTCTTAGGCATGGGGCCTGGAGATGGGCCCTGTGTAGTTGGTCTCTTAGGGTGCATGGTAGCTTTAGACTTGGTGAAAGCCTTGATGGAGAAAGAAGAGGAAGGTCTGAAGACACCTTGAGTGGAGGTGGACCTGTCCACATTCTGTGTTTCAATGCCAAGCGCAGCTTCGGTATCTGTAGTCAGGGTGTGGGCAGAGGAGCCTGCGACCTCGGGTACAGGAGACACCGCCAAAGATGTGTCGTCGGTAATCAGGGGCTGCATAGGTGCCTCGCGGAGAACCGGACCACGTGTAGTCGGCTTTGGCGTGGTGTCGGTAGAGGCCGCGGACCTAGAGTGTCGGTCCTTGTCTTTGCGTTTTTTAGACAAAACCGGAGTCGGAGTATCCGATGACATAGTATAGTTAAATGCTTTCCCAAAATAATGCTGGGCTTAACTCCGACGCTTAATAGTGCGTTTGTTGAATGTAGCACAAAAACGACAGACCGAGACGTCGTGGTCTGGGCCTAAACAAGGTATACAGAGGGAATGGAAATCCTTATGCGGTATTTGCTTCCCACAAGAAATACAATTATTAACTTTGTCTGACATCGGTCTGAGGCAAGAAAACGTTTCCCCAACGGGGTACTTAGCTTTTAAGAAGACTTCGGTTCCAATTTTTTTTGTAATCTCAGGAGCTGGCCGACCGGCATTTGCGAACTGCTTCTCCTTCGGGCACCGCGCGGCAAAAAAGACTGTAGAAAATGGCGTTGGCTGGTTCTTTTATACCCCTGTCGCACTGACGTCAGGGAAGAAGCGACGACAACCGACGCCGGACCTAGACTTTGGAATTCGGCTGACCGAGGACCCGCCTGACGGCAGGAGAACCCATCTGTTATGACTGCAGCTGTATGCATGATGAACATCTGCTTCTGCTTCGGGCA
Organism: Protopterus annectens; assembly: GCF_019279795.1. NCBI lineage: Eukaryota > Metazoa > Chordata > Ceratodontiformes > Protopteridae > Protopterus > Protopterus annectens. Next base: position 1,945,018,552 of record NC_056743.1, read on the forward strand.
CCGCACTGCGAGAAAGACTGATGTAATGGTGTCGGCTGCATGTTTTATACCCCTGATGACCTGACATCATGGAAGAGACAGCATCCAATGCAGGAATTCAAAGACACTGGTATTCAGGTCAGCTGAGGGCTACCTGCAAGCAGATAACCCAAATGTGATAACTGCAACAGTGAAACAAAACATGTTATCCACTTTCTTGGGCACAGCTTCCACAGTGTCCGGCTAATTCCAAGCCGTGCTGGCGAGGAGCTCCACAAGTTCGTCAGCAAGGGAGGGCAGGTAGTATATGGGCCGGTCCTGAACACCTTCAGGAACATGGACACCTCAGACGACAGGGGACCATCCGCCTCTCTGAGGACTTCCAGGATGTCCCTGAAGGAAAAGTACAGTTTTGTACCTACCATAAATGTAGATGTTCGAAGATCCACATTGCTGCAGTCCTTACATATGGGGGTAGTCCGCTGTCCTCGGTCGGCCCGAATACCAAAGTATTAGGCTGACGTCGGTCAAGGCGCTTAAAACTGACATCAGAACGTCAGGGTACAAAAGCGCATGACCGACGTCATATCCTCACAGTCTTTTCTTGCCCCAGATGTCAGAAGGCCCTAAAAAGAAAGGCCAAAGCCAAAAAACAGCAAAAAACAACCAACCACCCGTGCACTAACCATATTTACAATATTTACAACCCAAACCACACAACCACCTCTAACCACAGAGGGGAAGGAGGGAGGGTAAATTGGACTGCAGCAATGTGGATCTTCGAACATCTACATTTATGGTAGGTACAAAACTGTACTATGTTCTTCATCTCACATTGCTGCAGTCCTTACATATGGGTAGAATCCCAAAGCAGAGGTAAGGGAGGATGGCAAAACTATAAAGCATTAGGAGCTGCCAAAATGCCCTGTAAAATTGCAGTGGCAAATCCAGCCCTAGATTTAGAGTAAAGTGGAAGGTGGTAATGCTTAGAGAAAGTATGCACTGAACTCCAAGTAGCTGCCTCCAAAATAACTTTAGTAGCCACCCCTTAAAAAAGCTGTAGAAGTGGCAGTAGCCCTAGTGGAATGAGGCCTAATTCCAGCTGGAATCTCCTTACCATGATGGGAATAACAGAATGCAATACAAAACCAATCCACTTAGAAATAGTTTGTTTTGAAACAGGTTTGCCCTGAGAACCCAAAGCAAATGAAACAAACAACTGCTGAGACTGCCTGAACCCTTTAGTTCTGCTCAAATAATATCGCAACTGTCTGTGTATATCCAAAGTGTGCAAAATCTTCTCCCCTTTATTTTGGGGTTTGCATAAAAAGTAGGCAAATGAATAGTTTGGTTTAAAGCCACACTAGAAACCACTTTAGGCATAAAGGAAGGGTTAGTACGCAAAGACACCCTATCCTTGTGGAAAATTAAGAAAGGCTCAACCGCCATAAGGGCCTGTAATTCAGAAACCCTTCTCGCAGAGGTAATGGCCAACAAAAAAGCAGTCTTCCATGATAAATATTTCAACTCGGCAGTCGCTGCAGGCTCAAAAGGTTGTGGAGTGAGTTTCTCCAACACAAAATTGAGATCCCAAGCAGGAGTAGGAGCTCTACGTGGGGGTCTTATATTCTTTGCCCCTCTAAGGAATTGCTTAAACAAAGGATGAGAAAATAATGGTGGGTCACAGTCATAGTGAGCAGAAATTGCAGCAGCATGAATCTTCATAGAGGAGAAGGACAAACCTTTGTCCAATAACTCAGTAAGGTATTGAAGAGCAACACTTAAATTAGGTTTAGAAACATCAAGGTCCTTTGCTGTACTCCAAATTAAAATCTCCTCCATTTATCTGCATAAACTTTCCTCGTACTAGGCCTTCTGGCCTCCAAAATAACATTCAAAACTTGTTGTGGAAGCTGAGACCCTCCAGGGTTTAAAACAGAATATGCCAGGCTGTTAGATGCAGAGAGTGAAGTTTGACATTGAGCAAATGACTGTTCTCCTGAGACAGCAGGTGTGGAATCAAGGCAAAAGCCATGGAGGCTCCCGTACCAGACTTCTCAGTAATGGGTACCAGTGCTGTCGAGGCCAATCCGGAGCTATTAAAATCATGGTTGGCTTGTCCTGTCTGACCTTCAGGAGTACCTTTGGGAGGAGAGGCAGTGGTGGAAAGGCATACACGTGAAGATTGCTCCAATTGAATGAGAGAGCATCCACTTTCCAAGCTGTGGGATGAAACCTTTTGTGCAAAACTTTGGCAGCTGGTAATTTAGTGGAGAAGCGAACAGATCTATGTCTGGAGTTCCCCATAACACTGTCAATTTTGAAATACATGAGGATCCAATTTCCACTGTGGGGATCCATAATTTGTCTGCTCAACACATCTGCTAAGGAGTTCTGTGCTCCTGGCAGAAACCTTGCCTGAAGATTTAGCTGTAAACTGAGAGCAGTCTCCCACAAAATCATTGCTTGTCTGCATAGAGGGTAAGAATGTGTCCCCCCTTGCTTGTTGATGTACCACATGACAGTTGTGTTGTCTGTTTGAATCAACACCTGCCCTGGAAGAAGTAAATCCTTGAAAGCCATCAATGCAAATTGGACTGCTAACATCTCCTTCAAGTTGATATGTAAATGTTGAAGTCTGGCAGGCCACGTGTCTTGTACCCATTTTCCATTTAGATGAGCTCCCCAAGCTTTGTCTGAGGCATCTGTCGTAAGAATCTGACTCGCCTCTGGTCGGGTCACAGAGTCCCTTGTTTAGGTGACATTCCTGAGCCCACCACAAAAAGTCCTTTTGAATGCAAGGTATTATCTGAATGACAGTGTCCATATCTTGGCAGTGTTGCCCATACATTTTGAGATACCATTGTAGCTTCCTCATATGCAGTTTGGCATTGGGAAGTACCAGAATACAAGATGCCATGAACCCCAAGGCTTGAAGGACTGTCCTTGCAGTCAGCCTGGACTGACGAGACAATTGATGGAAGTAAAGAGAAAGATTCTTTTGTTTGTCCGGGGTCAAAAAGGCCATCTGGGATGCTGTATTCAGTCTCACACCCAGAAAGCACATGTCCTGAGAGGGTACTAGACTGGACTTTATTTCGTTCACAGAATACCCTAGGCATCTTAACACTGCCATCACATACTGTAAATGATGAAGAAGTTCTTCCTTTCCTTGAGCCAGAATCAGGCAATCGTCCAAATAAGGATAGATTTGTATTCCTCTTAGCCTGAAGAAAGCTACCTCTGGAGCCAGAACCTTTGTGAACACTCTGGGTGCAGTAGATACGCCAAAGGGCAATGCAGAGAACTGATAATGAAAAATCCTAGCCCGAAAACGCAGATACTTCCTGCAACTGGGCCTGATAGGAACATGAAGATAAGCCTCCTTGAGATCCAGAGTCACCATCCAGTGATCTTTGCCCATCAGAGGTAAAAGCTGTTGTAACGTCAACATTTTGAACTTGGGAATGTCCAGATATGTGTTGAGGATAGATAAATCCAAAATTGGTCTCCACGTGTTCCCTTTCTTTGGTACTAGAAACAGGCGAGAATAAAATCCTAGGCCCACTTCTGGCAGAGGGACCGGTTGTATAGCTCCTATTTGAAGTAGTAGAGAAATCTGTTTGTGAGCCTCTAGTCTTTGCTGAGGAGGAACGTCTGGCATGCCTTTGAAAGGAGGTAAGGTATGGAAATAAAACTTGTAACCTTGGTGTATGATATCCAATACCCATTTGTCTTGGGTAATTAAAATCCAATTTTCCTTGAAGAGTGCCAACCGTCCTCCCAAAGGTGCTGCCAGGCAAGAAGAATCTGGCAGCTGAAAAGGAAGGTCATTGGGCCTGTTTACGAAAGGACTGGCCCCTGCCCTCACTCGAAGACTGTGCAGGTGAACTCCATGTTCTAGGTCTGAAGGAACTCTGAGCTCTGCCCCTACCACGTCTAGATCTACCCCTAGACTGAGAATCAGAAGAAGGATACGTCCACCCCTTAGCAGGCCAATTTCTACTAAACTTTGGAGGCTGAACTTGCAAAAAATCTTTAACAGTCTGCATAGACTTAGCCTTGTCTTCCAATTCTTCAAGACTGACTCCACAGGTGGACCAAACAACACTTCAGACTGCAAAGGAGCATCCAAAATCCTTGTCTTAACATGGTCAGATAAATTCTGATCCTTAAGCCAGGCGTGCCTGCGAAGAACTGAACCAGTGGCAGCCACCCTAGAAGAGGCCTGCAAAGCATCAAAACCACACTGTAAAGAATGCTTACCCACCTGTTCAGAGACATGCACCAAATCCTGTAATTCTTTACAGTCAATTCCTTCTGCCAGAGCATCCACCTTAGATTTCAATTGTGAAAGAAGAAAATTTTAATATTTCAACATATGAAACTGGCAATTCAAAGCCCTCATTGCTAAGGTAGAAGAAGTATAGACCTTCTTTCCCCATCTATCCAAAGCTCTGGCCTCTATCTAGAGGAACCGGATTCTTTACAACAGAGGCCTTGACACCCTTAGGTCCCTGACTAACAGTTTCTTGGTCCGCCCTAGGACTCTTATAGAGATATTTATGAGCCTCAGGCACCCTGTAATACCTATCCGGTTTAACAGGAGCAGGAGGCAGAGAATCAGGATTAAGTGAAGCCTCTGAAAATACATCTTGCACAACATCCAGAACAGGGGGTATAGCTAAGGGTCTATGTTGAGGTAAAAACAAAAATTCCCTAAGCCTTTTCCGTGAATCAGAGAAGTCCTGACCTTCCCACTTAAAATGTTCCCTCATAGAATGAAGAGTCTCTGAAAAAGAAAAATCCTCTGGAGGAGAAGCAGAAGGAGTGGAATCTTCTGCATCAGAATCAGAGTAAGGAGTGTACTCCTGCAAGTCTTCAGCTGAAGACTCTGAAACATCCGAAGCCTGTTCAAAACTTTCCAACTCTGGCTCCACCCTAGGCCTCTTATCAGGAGGGGGCAAAGAACCTCTAATCAGAGTAATCAAATCTTCTGCCATTTTAAGCATGTGCTTCTTAGGCACAGACCCTGCTGAACTAGGACTGACACCAACAGAGGCTAATCCTGGCCTGCCTCTGGAAGAAACCTTGGAAACAGAAGGAGAGGGTCTAATCACCCTGGGAAGGGAGGGGAGTACAGAAACCTGAGAAGCTCCTTCAGCCTGACCCGCCTCGTGAGAGGCCACAACCTGCAAAATCAAAGTCTCCTCCTGAGACTCCAGAGAAGCCTCCATCGGAACCACCGGTTCCACTGAAGCCTCTAAAGAACCGGCGTCCGGAACGGACGGCCCCTCTTGCCTGGGTTTAACCGTTTTGTCTTTGCGCTTCTTCGTGGAAGCGGGCGTCGGAGTATCCGACGGCATATTATAATTGCACCGCTTACCGAAGACCAGCCTAGCACAATCTAACCTTCGCTAATAGTGCTTATTAAACCTAGCACAAAGCGACACCCGACTCACGCCGTGCTCAGGCCCCAAACAAGGAATGCACAAAGAATGATAATCCCTATGCGGTATCAGTTTCCCACAAGAAATATAATTATTTACTTTTTCTGACATCCGGTAATACACTAAGGCAAGAAAAAAACAAAATATTCTAACGGGTACTTAGCCAACTTGGATTCGGTCTGAAACTCCGAACTCGAAAAATTTCAGAACGCCGAACGGCACTTGCAACGCTGCTTCTGCATCGGACCATGCGGCAAAAAAGACTGAGGATATGACGTCGGTCATGCGCTTTTGTACCCTGACGTTCTGATGTCAGTTTTAAGCGCCTTGACCGACGTCAGCCTAATACTTTGGTATTCGGGCCGACCGAGGACAGCGGACTACCCCCATATGTAAGGACTGCAGCAATGTGAGATGAAGAACATCCTCCACAGGTGGAAGTCTGGGGGACCCATGTCTCACCTCAAAATCAGTGTCTTTGGTGAGGACCTCTCTGGGGAAGTCCAACTGCCTCCTCTTACACGTCCTTCTGGAGGGGCTCCTCTGCGGTGGGCTCAGGGGGTGACTCTGAAGAGATGGGCACCCCAAGTGGGGCAGTGCCTGTCTGAAGGTGCTCACAAGAGGTCTGACCCAGGATGGATGATGAGGTCTCAGCACCCAATCCCAAGAAAGGCTGGGGCAGACCTTGAGGAGAGGTAACTACCAAACTGGAGAAGATGTTCTCCACTGCCTGGGAGACGGGCTGGGTGAAACCTCCCCATCCCAGCAGCCAGGACCACCTGGGAAGGGAGAAGGGACCCTGAGAGTGCCAAAGTCCATGGATTATTATCAACCACGAGCTGTCCAGTGCCGAAGCCCCCAAGGGAAGGGAGCGGTCCGAAAAATCCAGACCCAAACCCATCCACAGGGAACCAGAACCGACCCCTCTGAGATTTGGCCCACTCTGGTCTGAGGGCTGCAGAAAAACCCGCCAGGGACCCTGACAGTGTTGAGAAGGGGGGGGGGGTGTGGATTCTTGACAAAGTTTGCCTCTCACTACGAATCTTTAGGTCCTGACATTCCAATTCCTTTTGCGTTGGAAGAGAATGGAGACCTGTGGATGGAGAGAGTCCCCTAGCCGCACGAGCTGGGGACAGCAGCAGCACCCTTATCCATGTCCGAGGGAAGGAGACTTCTGGACGAAGCCAAGGAATGGCCAGATCTGGCTGGGGATCTGGCCTTAGATTCTGAAGCTCTATGGCTTTGAGAAGAATGGGTCAGACGTGTTGGATTCAACCAGGTACTACAGGAACTAGAAGGGGAACCTTCTATAAAGGAACGTTGTGTAAAATCTTACCACAAATGTCCTTTTCTTCCATGCTGCACTAGTCACTAGTGTGTTTACTCTTCTTCCGATCAGCTAGTCCAGCCAGGTTTCCAAAGCCTTTCCAGTCCCAGTAGGTGCGGACGTCTGACGTGTTGGCAGGTACGTGGGCTATAAATATGACATCTGCTCACACCGGCCCTCAGAACCAAGGACGCCCCAGACGGAGCCAGTCCTGATGGCCTAGCCTGTACAAAAGCAGAGGAGAGCAAGTGCAGGGATAAGGGGGAGATGATGGGAGGAAAGGAATACTGCAATATGTTAGAGGACATCTATGGTTATGTTAAGAATTTACACAACTTGCCTATTTCCTATTCCAATGTTGCAGTGTTCACTAGTGGGCAAGTACAAAAGCTCTGGAAGGTGGTCTGGATGAGGATTCCAGGAACCCATGCAGGATAGCCCTGGCAAATCCTGCGCTGGCCCTGGAAATGCGGTCCAGTTTATAGTGTCTCATGAAGGTGTGTACAGAGAACCAGGTAGCTGCTTCCAGAATGGAGTTGGGGTCTAGGCCTTTGAAAAAGGCTCCAGAGAAAGCCATGGCTCTTGTGGAATGTGCTGTGACACTGCCTGACAGTGTTCTCCCATGGTGTGTGTAGCAAAAGGAAATGGCTCTAGCAATCCAACAGGAAATGGTTTGTTTACCCACTGCATTCCCCAGAGCACTGGGGTGGAAGGAAACAAAGAGCTGGTCTGATTTGCGCAAAGGCTTAGTCTTGTGCAATAGAATTAAAGCTGCCTGTGGACATCCAGGTTATGTAGGACCCTCTCACAGTCTCCGAGGGTTAGAAAAAAAAGGTGGGTAGGTAAATAGCCTGATTCAGGGAAAGGTCATTGACCACCTTGGGGGTGAAGGAGGGATTAATCCTGAGGTGGCCCCTGTCCATATGGGAAACTAGGAAGGGTGGGTAGTCATAAGGGCTTGGAGCTCCGAGACCCTCCTGGCTGAGGTCAGAGCCACTAGTAGAGTACTGTCTTCCAAGTGCAAAATTTTAAGTCAGCCTTGCCAGCTGGTACGAAGGGTGGCAGAGTAAGTTTTTCTAGGACATAGTTAAGGTTCCAGGAAGGAGGGCTTGGTTTACTCGGGGGGGTCTTAAGTGTAAAACACCCTTTAGGAACAGCTTGGCTGGAAGTCTGGAAGCTAGAAAAGGTTCCATAGGCAAGCAGGCAGAAATGGCAGACAGATGTGCTTTTAAAGAGGAGCAAGTCAAGCCTGTCTTTAGGAGTTCACACAGGTAAGACAAAATCAGAGACAAGTCACTATCCAGCAGCTCCATCTGTCTTATGACACCAGATAGAAAACCTCCATTTTGAGAGATAAGATTTCCTTGTGTTGGGTTTCCTAGTCTCCTGCAGAACTGAAAGCACGCCCTCATTGTACAGGTGTCTGAAGGGAATCAGAATCCTATCAGCCACAGGGAGAGGTGCAGGGATCTCCACTGTGGGTAAATGTGTCCCCTTGTGCTGTGCGAGTAGATCCACTGGGGGGGGGGGGGTAACTTGTGATGATTGCCCTTGGAGAGATGAAGTAGGGGGAAATCAGTGCTGTCTTGGGCAGCAGGAAGTCACCAACAAGATTTTTGGTGAGTCCTGCTGAATTTTCAGTAGGACACTATCAGAGGGCAAGGGGGGAAGGCATATAGGAATCGACCCTTCCAAGACATTAAGAAGGCATCTGTTTGCAGTGCCTTAGGATCATGAGCTCTGGAGCAGTAGCTCTGAGGTTGCCTGTTTGTGGAGGCGACTAACAGGTCTGTCTGTGGAATACTCCACCTGTGGATCTTCACAGCATCCATTCGTGACTGAGAGGCGGTTCTGCTTAGGGAGTCTGCCTGACAACTGTGTTGGGATGGGATGTATGTAGGTTACCTGGAGGGAGATCTCCTGGGACATAGCCAGATCCCATACCTGTAGAGCTAGCCTGCAGAGGCGGTAGGACTTTGTCCCTCCTTACTTGTTCAAGTACCACATCACTGTGGTGTTGTCTTTAAAGATCTTCAGGGTGTTCTGTCTGAGGAAAGGCTAGAAGGCCTACAGGTAAAGAATGGCTGACATTTCTTTGGTGTTGATGTGCCTGTGTTTGTCTGTACACAAACCCTGCACCGTTCTCGTGTCCAGTGTGACTCCCCAGCCCAGATCTGGTGCGTCTGTGTGCATGATTTGGGAAGGGGAGGGCATTTGCAGAGGGAGGCCCAGGTTCAGTTCTTGGTGGAGGCACGGGAGGAGTGGGATCCTGAAGTCGAGGGGGTGTGAGTGCTGGGATCCATAACCAAGCGCAGAGATACCATTGCATTTTCCTGATGTGTAGCCTTGCAAGATGTAGCATGGGAATAGTGGCTGCCATGTACCAAAGGAGTCTGAGGAATTCACTTACAACCAGGGTGGGTGAGCAGAGGGCAGACTGTAGATGGTGGCTCGAGGAAAGTATTTTTCCTCTGGTAAGAAGGCCATCCTGAGGTCTGTCCTGATTCTGCATCCCAGGAAGACAATGACTTTTGTACGAGTTAGTTGGGATTTGGGGAGGTTTATGAGAAACCCTAGGGACTGCAGGAGCTCCTCTGTGGGTGAGCAGGGTTGGTTTGTCTTCTGCTTGAATGAGAAGGTTGTCTAGGTATAGGAAAATTTGCATTCCCCTTGTCCTGCAGAAAGCAATGACTGGGGCAAGGCATTTTGTAATTACCCTTGGTGCAGTGGAGAGACCAAAAGGCAAGGCACAGAACTGAAAATGAGAGGAGCCTGCTTCGAATCAGAGGAATTTCATGGAAGATGGTTTTATGGGAATGTGCTGGTAAGCCTCCTTGATGTCCAGGGTCACCATGAAGGCCTGAGGAAGGAGGAGGGGCAAGAAAATGGGAAGTGTTATCATTCTGAAGGAAGGGACCTTCAAGAAGAGATTCAGACGGGAAAGATCTAGTATGGGTCTCCATGGTCCTTCCTTCCTGGGCACCAGAAAGATTCTGGAGTAGAAGCCATTACCTCGAGCTGAGGGGGGGGGGGCGCGCGCGACCTAGCTCTATGGTGCTTTGGAGTAACAATTTGTTTAGGACCTCGGGTAGGAAGGAACCTTGTGAGGGGGGTGGCACGGGGATGGGTAGTCTTGGAGGAGGAGAGATCTGTTAAAGTCATAAATGTAAACCTTATATGCCTTTAGTCAGGAAAAACACTTCAGAATGTTCAAACAAAAATGTTATTCTTACAGCGCTGGGAGTTGGTCTTCATAATTATTGATGAAGCATTCTCACTTCACATACAAAAACTGTAATTTAATACATTTTATCAAACTGTTCATGCAATTTCATGACGTTATAATGTCTGTGTCCTATAGAAAACTTTGCAAATGTTCTCATCCCTCATGATTTTCGCCTCAGACTTCACGTGAACACCTTTCTATACATGATTCACCTGCTTCCAAAGGGTCTTGTTTCTGACCTTGGATGTTTCAAACCTGCTCTAGCAACAACGCACTCTCAGCCTGGAGGAGTCAGGCTAACAAATTCCTTTTTGTAATAACTACTTGCCTCACTTCATGCAACACGTACTATTCTCTCATTACATACTAAAATAATGCAGTTAAAAAAAACACAATACTGTAGCTTATGATGCTGTATTTTTCCCAGCCCTGCACACAAATTATATTTGCTTTTTAACAACCATATTAAAGCATTAATAATAAACTAAAATTTACATTTTAATAAGCTGGTCTTGTTCCACAACAGATCTGAGACATGAAGTAACCCCCCTCCAGGATTGACAAAACCCATTTGTTGGATGTCACTAGGGTCCATGCAGGGAGGCAGTGAAAGACACGGGAAGCTAGAGGTATACTGGGAGGAGGCAGGGGAAAAAAGGGAAACAGGTAGTCAAGACACTGCTTGCCCTTTCTGGAAAGGGGTGTCTCTGGGAAGTTGTCTGAAGTCCTAGGTTGAGTAGATTGTATTCTGTGAAGTCTTCTAGACCTAGAGGGGGCAGGGGGTCTAGAAGTTTCTTTATGAATTGTGTCTTAGCCGGGTAGTTTCTCTGAAACTTTGGGATTGGAGAGACGAGGAGATGCTTTAAGTCTTGGGAGTTCTTTCCCTTTTTGTTGGAGTGACTTGAAAAGGTTGGCCACTTTGGTGCCAAAAAGGGCCGAGTGATCCAAAGGTGCATCCAAGAGTTTTGGCCTTGAAGTCATCCAGGAGGGTCTGAAGACACAGCCACGAGCATCTCAACACAGAAGCAGATGCAGCTGACGTAGCACAGGCCTCAGCTGCATCATAGGCACAATTGAGGGAGTGCTTATTTACTTGAGAGATGAGCCCGAGCAGGTTAGACAGGGATGCCTTTGCAGCACAGTCAGGGATATCATGGATATCTTTAGAGGCTTTGCCTAGTAAAGCCAAAGAGTATTTGGCCATGTGGGATAGGTAATTTGTAGCCCTAAAGGCCAGGGTAGCAGAAGTGTAAATCTTCTTACCCCACCTCTCCATGGCCTTGCGGTCTTTATCTGCAGGCAGGACAGTGGTAGTTGGGAGAAGTTTGGTAGACTTATCAGTAGCAATAGAAACAGTACCAGGGTCTGTGCTTGAATAGGAATTCCTCTGCATCACGTACCCTGTATAATCCATCTGTCCTTCCAAGGGCAGGTGGCTGGGAATCTGGGTTCAAGCAAGCTGCAGAAAAAGCATCTAAGGCGGCAGGCTGGACAGGTGGAATAGGAGAAGAGCTAGGAGATTTCATTTGGATCAAGTCAGAATTTGGGCCTCAGACACGTCTGAGAAATCCCATTAGAAATGTTTTCATAAGTTTGACTGTGTCCCCGAAGGTAAGGCCTTCCACAGAGGATTCATGTTCTGCAGAGGCTTCTTCTGGGGATCCATACCCCAGAAGGGAAGAAATTTGTGAAGCGTAAGACGAGGAGTCCTCCGAAAATCAGACAATTACTTCTCTGCAGGGTGGCTAGGATTTCTCTCAAGCAGGAGAGGCAGAGAAGAGGTGGAGGAGCCAAAGGCAGGTCTGACGTAGGCCTAAGGGCCAGGAAGGCATTGTAAAGGGTCTGGCTGAAAGCTTGCCAGTCGGGCAAGGCTTCAGTGGCTGGCAGAATATGCCTCTCGTTTCTTCTTGGTAGGCCTGGAAGTTGCAGAAGGAAAGTCGGAGGCCTGGTCTGAAGCGCCCATCTCAGTTACTGGCTCCCACCTGGCATCTGAATCAGGCGCCAGGACATCATTCCCGGATGTTTCATCCACTCTGGATTGTGCGGCCCTCCTGACAGGTACCCACTTTATCCGAAGTGGCAGACGCCGGTTCCTCAGCCACACTGACTGCTACAGGCTGAGAATTGGAGGGAGGTGATGTGGAAGTAGACAGCTGCATGGTCTTGGCCCTCTTCCTGGGTGGTTGAGAAGGGGTGTCTGAGACCGCTTCCATACCGTGAGCGATCTAAGGTGTTGGTTTTCAAGGTATAAGTCTAACGACTGAAGTCTGCGACAAAGAGTCTTGGGATGAACCACTTACAAACAGCACAGTTTTTGTAATCGTAATCCCTACCCAAACAAGAGACACTGGTCGTGGGTGTCTTTATGGGGAATTTGGCAACCACAGTTGTGCTTGCTCTTACTGGACATTAACACACTATAGTACTACAAAAAAGGACTGAAATAATCCACAACGGGGTACTTGTTTTGATGCAAAACTGATCAGACATCCATGAGTAGCAGAACACCTGGCGTATGGGCTAGAGGCTGAAAAGTGCTGGTGGGCGCAGATGTCACATTTATGGCCCATGTACCTGTCAACATTGTCAGACATTCGTCACACCTACTGGGACTGGAAAAGCTTTGGAAACCTGGCAGGACAAGCTGATCGGAAGAAGGGTAAACCCACTAGTGAATACTGCAACACTGGAACAGGAGGACATCAGTAGGATCAGACACTACTGTCAGATCCAACAACTGCATAGGATCCAAAGACTTGGGAGCCATACCAGCAAGATCAGACAAACCAATTGGATCAAGGACGGTCTGCTTCTACTCTGATCCAAAGGCCTCCAATCTGATGAGGTGCTGGAACCAAGAGACTGATTCGAAGTTCTGGGAATGACAGATCTGAGATCTGAAGCCAAAGAGGCTGGACTCTGATCCGGAGATCTGTGATCAGAGAGCTTCGGCTTTTCTGGAAAGCAAGGAAGACGCCCCAAGGGTAGAAGTTCTCTTCTTTGGCTCCTGCAAAGACTTTGATGAGGAGCTTGGGGACAGATGACCACCCTGCAACAAGCCTTTAAGTTTGTTGCTGCACTCTACAAGGTCCCTCAGGTTGAATGCGGTACAAATGGCGCATACAACCTCCAGGTGTGTCGACCATAGACAGACAGTAGAGACACTCCTCATGCAAGTCGGAGCATGGCATCATCCGACCACACGAGCAGCATCTCAAACTCTGCAGGCTGATCAGCCATTCCAAAAAAAAAAAAACAGCCAAAACCACAAAGATTTTTGTTAGAAAGGGACTACTATAAGAAAAGGCATGAAGTGCCAACCACGAGAAGGGGAGGTGGGATAAACCTACCAAACAGCTAGTTTCTGACAGGGAAGGAAACAATTAAAATGAAAGAAAAGCAGTTGAAGACTGCAAAATTACCCTAAAGAGGAAGAAAAAAGAAAGCCAACAAAATACTAATCTATATTCCCCAACGTTTGAGCCTGGGCCACGTCTGGAGCAATTAAGCTGCAAGAGAGATCTGAGGATTGCAAGGTAACAAGGGATTATGGGAAGGGGAAGAGCTTGAGCTCTGGATCTGTCTGTAAAGTGTCTGGCTCGGAGAGATTGGATCCTAGACCCATCTGTGAGGAATGAGACCGATAGCATCAGATCCAAGGTTTACCAAAATACAAACTAGAACCATCAAGCCACTTAACCCCAGTCAGAAAATAAGGTAACTTCTCTACAAGACACTTTGCAAACTACTTCCTGAATTGTATGACGCTTAGTAATCTAAAATTAATAATTATCTAACAATGCAACACTAAATCTTTAATAAGTTAGCAAAGAATGTTAAAAAACAGTGTACAACAGATAAAAGCTATAAATATATATCAGAAAACAGCACTAATGTCAGTTATTTTCACTGTAAAATATTCAGTGTTTGATGTACAATATTAGCCATTAATGTCATTAAATCAGTTTCACATCAGTCTTGTAAACAGTGGGGCAGTTTTTTTTTTTTTTTATGGTGCAATAATAATTCAGCCATGGTCTTAAGAGATCAGTTTCAAGCTGCCACAGTAATTCACATTTTTCTAAAAAAAGTAAGGATGTCTCCTTCCAGTTCCAAAAAGGTTCACACAGTCAATCTGAAGATTAAAGCCAGTGTGTCTTTTTGAAGCTGCAGGTGCCAACCCAGTGAATTATTCTTGCACTTTGCTCCATTTGCAGAAAGACAGAAATCCTTCTACTTCTGTTGAACATTTTCCCCACATAAAAACCTTCAGTCATTGCAGCTTGCCCTGTAAACCACCTGCACTGAGTTACAATCACCTCCTGCATTAGTTTTAATCAGTTTCTTTAAATGCCGGCAGAAAAACATGTCTCCCTCCTGTATGTGCTGACAAGACAGTTGGATCCACACACATTGGTGGGTACCCTGCAATCTGAGCCTACCTTCAACCAAACTCCTGATGTTTGTCTTGTACACAAAAGGGGCCTCTCCAAGGATGTCCATTAAATATGAGCCTTCAGTTGTTTTGTTGGCTTTTTCCCGGTTAGGGGTCACCACAGCGGACCTCCGGTCCGCTAATGATTAGCAGTAAATTTTTATGGTGACGAGTTGCCAGCCCGACGCCCAACCTTCAGCGAAGGCACGCCTACTTACACATGTCTTTCTAACGCCACTCGACTGCGGGGAAGACGAGCAGACTCCACACAGAAGGCACTCCAGCCAAGAATCAAACAGGAGAACCTCTTGCTGTGTATGGCCCAATTCTAGCAACATTAATGATGCTGTCAGTCAACAGTAAAAGTTGAGATACAACTGTCTTACTCACTAAAATCCCATCATCCACAGAGTCAGGCTGAGGGATGTTAGGTCCCGGTGGAGCAGCAATCTTTTTTGCTGAGTAATCATGTCTATCTAGCTGCAGATCAAGCCTGTCATTTCCTTTTGCTAGGAAACAGCAGGGGGAACCAATGCTGCCTCCACCAGAATGCAGCCAGTAAGAGTAGTTTGGGCATCTCCTTTTGTGCTTTCAGAAGAATTTTTTGCAGAGGTGGAGAAAAGAAGGCATAGAGTAACTTCCCACACCACTGGAAAGACTAGGCATCTGCCCTCTAGGCTGGAGGGACAAGGGTCTCTGGTGCAGAACACGGAGAGCTGACGGTAGCTTGGCAAAGCAAAAAGGTCTACCTGAGGATTGCCCCACTGAAGTGTGATGTTATAGTACACCTCTGTTCAAGGTCTGCTCATGGGGCCCCTCCATGTAACAACTTAAGCAGTCTGCTAAGCACACTGTCTTGAGAGGGGATTATGTGGCTATGATCATGTTCATTTGTGTTGCCACATTCCAAGCCTCCTGTGCAAACTTGCAAAAGTTGGAAAGGCCTGGTGCCTCCCTTTTTACTACAAGAAAGTGGTGTTCTACATACACTGAGTGGCCCTGGTCTTTAAAGGTGGGTCAAAATCTGAATAGTTTGCAGAACCACCCTCATTTCTTTCAGGCTATGCTCTTTTAGTAACTGGAGTTGCTATTTACTCAGTGTGATCCGGTCCCTGACCCTTACAATTTGTCCATGAGAACCTGCTGAGGTGGTGATGGAGGAGGAAGTGTGAAAGGTAACCCTGGGTTGAGAATGATCAGTCTCTTCCAATACATAAGCTTCTTCTTGAGACAAGGGAGTAGGAGAATCAGTGTGTCTTAAAGGATGACAGTGCTGGGACCACACAGATTTCAGGTACCAATGAATACTCCTCATGTGGAGTCAGAGGGTGTATAGGGATTGTGGCTGCTGTGAATCCGGAAGTCCTTAGCATCTCCCTTGCAGAACAATGGGCTGCAGAGAAGGGTCCTGGAAGTAATGAGAAAGGCTGAGGAGCATCATCTGGATGGGAACATCCATACTCAACTGGAGGCAATAGCCAACCTGTTCGCCAACAGATTTGGAGAAAAAGTACAGTTGTGTACACTTACCATAGCTGTAGATGTTTGAGTGTATTCACTGTTGCAGTCATTACATTTGGGTAATCAGCTGGCAGGTTGCCCTCAGTCAGCCTGAATAACAAAAACTTGGGTCCTGCGTCGGTTGCTGTCTCCTCTGCCATGAGGTCAGGGGTATAAAACATGCAGCCAACGCCATTTTATTCAATGGGGAGCAAAAAAAAAAAAAAAATGGTATATATATATATATATATATATATATATATATATATATATATATCTATATATAACAAATATATGTAAATGCACTTTTAGCAACAAACTGTACCTTTATTTAAAAGCAAATACACCACAAAAGCTTTAGTATATAGTGAAGGAAAGAAAACGTACAGAAAAGGGGGATGGCGGGTGGGTAACCCGGACTGCAACAGTGAATACGCTCGAACATTTATGGTAAGTATACACAACTGTACTATGTTCTTCGTGTTTCACTGTTGCAGTCATCACATTTGGGTAGAATCCCAAAGCTATGGACGGGAGGATGGAACTAAACAGCATTAGGAGCGGCTATAAGGCCCTGCAGAACTACAGTGGCAAAGCCTGCCCTGGATTTGGAGAAGAGAGGCAAATGATAATGCTCTGTGAAGGTATGAACAGAGCTCCAAGTAGCAGCCTCTAGAATGTCTTTGGTTGGAACCCCTCTGAGAAAATCTGCTGAAGTAGAGGCAGCCCTGGTGGAATGTGACCAGATCCCCTTGGGCACAGGTTTATCATGGTGCAAGTAGCAGAAAAGAATGCAGTGGCTTATCCACTTAGAAATAGTCTGCTTTGATATAGCCCTCCCCTCTGACCCTGTAGCAAATGCTACCAGTAGTTGCTCAGACTTTCTTAGAGATTTGGTCCTGTTTAAGTAGAATCTTAGTTGTCTGTGTACGTCCAACGAAAGAATCCGCTCCCCCTTGTTCTGCGGATTTGGGTAAAATGTTGGCAGGTGAATTGTCTGGTTAAGAGCCACACTGGTTACCACCTTAGGCATAAAAGGAGGATTGGTCCTGAGGGACACCCTGTCCAGGTAATATGTAATAAAAGGCTCCACAACCATGACAGCCTGTAGTTCTGAAACCCTTCTTGCTGGAGTGACTGCCAAGAGAAAAGCTGTTTTCCAAGACAGAAATTTTATATCCACAGTAGCTGCTGGTTCAAAAGGAGGCAGGGTGAGTTTTTGCAGCACAAAATTGAGGTCCCATGCAGGAGTTGGTGATCTTCTGGGAGGCCTTACATTTTTGGCCCCTGTACGATACTGTTTAAGCAGAGGATGAGAAAAGAGGGGAGGCTCTGTGTTGTAATGAGCCGAGATGGCAGAGGCATGGATTTTTATTGAAGAAAAAGATAGGTCCTTGTCAAGCATCTCAGTCAAATATTGTAAAATCTGAGGAATATTGGCCTTTGCTGTGTCTGTTCTTTGTGCTTGGTTCCAAGCACAGAATCTCTTCCATTTATCAGCATAAGATTTTCTAGTACTAGGCCTTCTGGCTTCCAAAATGACATCCATCACAGATTTACTGAGAGGTGTTGTTTGAATAAATGATCAGCCATGCTGCAAGATTCAGAGTTTGGAGATGAAAGTGCAGAATTTGACTGTTCTGCTGAGACAGTAGATGAGGTATTTGAGGCAAGCACCAAGGAGGAACTTGAAACGTATTCCTTAGAAGTGGGTACCAGTGCTGGCAAGGCCAGTCCGGAGCAACTAGGATCAT
Organism: Protopterus annectens; assembly: GCF_019279795.1. Classification (NCBI taxonomy): domain Eukaryota; kingdom Metazoa; phylum Chordata; order Ceratodontiformes; family Protopteridae; genus Protopterus; species Protopterus annectens. The sequence continues at coordinate 1,945,036,223 of NC_056743.1, forward strand.
TTTTTTTTTCCTGTCTGACTTTTAGTAAGACCTTGGAGAGAAGAGGCAGAGGGGAAAGGCATAGACTGATGGGTGTTTCCAACTGAAGGATAGGGCATCCACTTTCCATGATTTTTTGTGAGGAGTTCTTGTGCAGAATTTGTCCAACTGATAATTTTGGGGAGAGGCAAATAGGTCTATGTCTGGGCTCCCCCATTTCTGTGGTAACATGCTGAAGATTTGTGGATCCAGTTTCCATTCGTGTGGGTCCATAAGATTTCTACTTGGGTCGTCTGCCAGAGTATTTTGTTTTCCTGGCAGGAACTGAGCTTGAAGATGTATTTGGCAAGTCAAAGCTGTGTTCCACAATGCCATGGCTAGTCTGCAAATAGGGTAGGAATGTGTACCCCACTGCTTGTTTATGTACCACATAACCATGGTGTTTGTCCATCTTTATCAGTAATTGTCCTGGATGAAGCAAGTCCTTAAAGGCTGTCAGAGCATTCTGAACAGCTAGCATCCCTTTCTGGTTGATATGCAGATGCATTTGTTTTGGGCTCCATTTGACCTGAATGCATCTCCCAGCCAGGTGGGCACCCCAAGCATAGTCTGATGCGTCTGTAGTTAGGGTTTGGGTGGCAGCGGGTAGAGTGAAAGACAGTCCCTTGTTTTGGTAACATGTCTCTGTCCACCAAAGAAACTCCTGTTGTAGGCAGGGAATGAGAGGAATTCATTGTTTCCAGACTGTGACAACGTTTATTCCATAAACATTTTAGGTACCATTGAAGTTTCCTCATATGTAGTCTCGCATACGGAATTAGTAGGATGCAGGGATGCCATGAACCCCAAAGCCCGGCAGAATTCGTCTTGCAGATAACTGGGTTTTTGTTGCCATTTGAAGTAGGTTGTCAGTTGCCTTTGTCTGGCGTAAGGTACGCCATCTGGGCAGTTGTATTCAAGCTTGCACCCAGGAATGTAATTATTTGAGAGGGTACCAGTTGGGATTTCTTTTCGTTTATAGTGTACCCTAGGCATGTTAGAAGCCTTTTTACAGATGCCAGATGTTGAAATAGTGTCCTTGTCCTCTGCTTGAATGAGAGAGTCGTCCAGATAAGGATAAATTTGTATGCATCTTTGTCTGCAGAATGCAATTACTGGTGCCAGGCACTTTGTAAAGACCCTGGGTGCAGTAGAAAAGCCAAAGGGCAGTGCAGAGAATTGGTAATGCAAAAAACCTGCCTTGAAGCAGAGGTATCTTCTGCACGATTCCCTTATTGGGATATGCAGGTATGCCTCTTAAGTCTAGAGTCACTAACCAAGCGCTCCTGCCCAGCATTGGCAGTAGCTGTTGTGAAAAAGTTATGTACTCACCATAATGTTCCATGTTGGTAGTCCATCTCACCCTTCATTTTTTACATATGGGTTCAGAGTCGATCCTCGGCTCCGACTCGGCCGATTTTCAAGTTCGAAGACTTCTGGTTGGCTCGTGGCTAAGCAGGTATCCCATGGTGCATCAGAGCAATCCCCAGATCTTGTTTGCTGCTCACTAGCAAAAGAAAAAGATAGAAAGAAACCCTAAACCAACAAGCCAATACTAAAGGGTCACCAACCAAGAAATTTATAACATTATCTCCAAATCTTCCAGGATGGGGGCCGGAGGGAGGGTTGGTAAAAATGCAGGGTGAGATGGGCTACCAACATGGAATGTTATGGTGAGTACATAACTTCTTTATGTTAGGTAGTCCAATCTCACCTTCATTTTTACATATGGGACAGCGTCCCTAGCACCTAATTCTTGGGTGACTCATTGGAAGATACTCCTGAGCACTGTGGAGCCAAAGGATGCTCTACCCCTAGAAATCAAATCCAGCTCATGAGTAATAAAGGTGTGAGGGGTAGCCCACGTAGCTGCTGCACAGATATGATCAACTGGTACCCTGGCTTGGAAGGCTGCAGAGGTAGACAGAGACCTGGTAGAGTGAGCTTTAATCCTGTGAGGTAAGGGTCTGCCCTCCGAGCTGTAGATGAAAGCTATGCAACTCGAAATCCAGTTAGACAATGTCACCTTAGAAACTGGCAACCCCAATCTGGAATCAGAAAAGGAAACAAATTGGTCTGACTTCCGAATTTCTTTGGTCCGTTGCAAACAGAATCGCAGCTGTCTATGAACATCTAACTGGTTAAAACAGTATTCCGCTGCACTGCTATGATTGGGAAAGAAGACTGGAAGCTCAATGGAATGGTTCAATGTGGCCGAAGAACAAACTCTGGGGACAAATGAAGGAATGGTACGTAAAGAAACCCTGTCTTTATGAAAAACTAAATAAGGTGGTTTAACAGACAGAGCATGTAGCTCAAACACGTCTGATGTAACAGCTACCAAAAACACAGTCTTCCAAGACATATACTTTAAGGAAGCTGAATGAGACTGTTCAAAAGGAGGGGATGTTAGTCTGGACAACACAAAATTTAAGTCCCAAGAAGACACAGGTTCCTGTAAATGTGGTCTCAGCAAGGTGGCTCCTCTCAAGAAGGTTTTACATAACTTATGCGACATAAGGTTAACATTTGGAGATCCCAAATAAAAATGTGAAATAGCCGCCAATTGTACTTTGATGGTGGCTGCGGCAGATCCCTGCTGAAAAAGCTATGAAAGGAAATCCAGAATTACGAGAACGGGAGCGGTGTAAGGATCCACACTCATTTTCTGGGGGTGGGTCAGTAGATCTGGAACTGTCCAGGATCATCAAGGATGGGCCCAGAGAGGCTCGAGGAAGGGAAACCAGCTTTGGGAAGGGGCCATAGGGAGCAGGAGGGAAGAAAGGAGAGATGGAACAGGTAACTTGCGATCATCAGATTTGGGAGTCTGGGAGGAGGAAGGACTAGAAGAAAATGGGGACGTGGCATAGACTGAGGGGCCTTCATATTGCTGTACCAAGGGGAATTTGGGGAAAGGAATTGGGAATTAGGGAGGAAATAATTGCTGCAGAGGATGTTGACACAACCCCCACCCCATCAAGCAAAACAGTTGTTGCAGCATGTTAGGAAAACCTGCTGCACAATGGCCCATTTCAGGCCCCCACTGCTGGAGAGAACTGCCTAGCTCGCCCGGTTGTCATCACGACGCGTTGCCCAGAAGAGCTGCCTCAGAACCAGGCCATTCCCAAACTCCCCATCATTTCATGGCTTCTTTGACAGAGGCTGATTTGCTCTTTCCCAGTAAGGCAAGGTACCCCATGTTTGACCATGTTGATTTACCACAATATATTTCAACCGCCCTCGATTGTAGATGCAAACAAGTGTTGGGAGAGGTTAGAAGCTGAAGTGCTTGTGAATGTACGCCACATATGGCAGATGAGAACGAAGGTATGGCTGGCAGCCTCAGACATGGGCCAAATGGATTTACCTGCCAGCCTGGGTGAAGAGGCTATCCTGACGGAGAGGCGGGTTGGGCAGGCACAAAGGGAGCTCCCCGTGGAGCTCTTGTTGGGGGCCGTTGACCACCCAAGGACCAACTAAGGTCCTTTTGTCAGAGATTAGAGGATTCCAGTAGGATTGGAATGACCACTGGTATTGAGTTACCCATTGGGAGAATAGGAGCATGTGCCCTTAGAGAGTATGCAATAAGGGATTAGGAGCCCATTAAATGAGAAGAAGAAATACAGCAAGTTGAAAATCCAGAAAACGAAGTGTTTCAGTGTGTGAGATGAAGTTGCTGAACTTTTGAGAGAGTTTTAGCCGGTTCAAGAATCAGCTGAACTGTTATAAACCAGTGTGTTCATAAATAGCACAAATTAGAAGAGCCATAATGCAGAGTGAGATCCCCAATTGGAAGTATGATCCAGAGTGATGTCAGCCAGTTGAAAAGTTGGATTGGGATGGGGAGAAGTAGAAGTTGGGCGGTCAGTCGTGAAACACCTGGAATCCTGACATGAAGTAGATCCCTCGACCACAGCCAGTAGCTGCTGAACACCTGTGGCTGTTGGTGAGCCCATGAAGTACAGCAAGAAAGATTTAATGGCTGGCTGGAGCCGCGCAAAGAGGAGCCCTTGACATTTGCTGGCCCATTATGGAATGGCCTGCTGAGTTTGCATGGAGACCTAGAGCCCAGCAGGAATACGGAAACACATAAAAACGGGGCGACCTGACACCGGGGTCATCCAGCACAGCGTTCATGGTGTTTTCATACCTCTGCTTAATCTCTTCTTGCCATCCGTTGATTTGGCCTGCTGGCCTCCAATGCTTGGTTCGTTATGGTTGGTTGAAGGAGCTGGTCTAAGAACCTGGTCTGGTCTACTGGCAGCTCTGACGGACTAAGGGAGCAACTGTTGACTCCATTGATTGCCTGGTCTGGGAGATTGGGTGAACAACATCTGGGATCATCTTGGGAACAAACGGCAAGAAAAAAAAAAGGGTAGATAGGGGTACCTTAGACCCACTCTGGTGGAATTCATCTATCTGCTTAGCCCTCTAGCCAGGATTAACCATAGAGATGCATCAGACTACCCAGAGATTTTCCAAGTCAGGCCCCACATCAAAGCGCTTGATAAAGCCGCCTCAACTGGAACCACGGATGTGTGCTTACAGGACGCACCTGCCCCTGTGAGCTTACTCTATCTCTACCTGCCTCTGCCTCTGCTGCCTCTGAAGCTCTTCCTGGACCTTTGAAGGAGAAACTGATCTGAATCACCTCATGGGGACGGGTGGAGTCTCTTTTTGACCTTTGAGGACGGGTATGGTCGAGAGTCGGTTTCTTTCCTCTCTTCCTAGGAACCATTTCTCTTCAGTTCCTGTTCAAGACGAGTGGAACCCTTCACCTTGGAACCAAATAAGGAGGATTGAATGGGGGGATGGTCTTGGAAATCAGGGACGAGCGACGCTCTTTCACACGCTCCTAGCAGTGACTCCTGGCTGCGGGACATCCTGAACGCCCATCAAATGATGGGATCAAGGAGCCGATGGAGGGAGAGGGCATGGAGGAGCTAAGGGATAAATTGAGGGACTCAACTGGGATTGTCTATCCTACAAGCACTTGCTCGCCTCCCCAATGGGGCTCGGGTTCTGCCCATTGAGAGCAACCTCTGCAATGGTTAAGTGGTGGAAGGAGATAGTTCAGGGATTGTGATGTGTAAGCTTGCTCTCCCAAATGGGTCTCTCATCTATGTTATCTGTGTTTCTGCTTGGTACAAGGGAAGAAAGATGAACAGAACCTGAAGGTCATGGCCATCTTCTTCTTCCAAATGGCTTCTAAGCAGGTTTGCCCTTAGAGAAGTTCTTTTTTCCCAGGGTCCAGAATCCCAGGGCTCCAGTTTCTCTTCTTAGGCCCACGCATCGCCAGTATCCCACACCCTTCCAGAAAACCAGATTCATTTCCCTCGAGAGGGTGAAGACAGGTTCAAGAGGCAGAGGTTGAGACCCGAAAGATCGAAGCACCCTTCCACACATCAGAGAGGTTGACAGTCAAGAGCTTACACCCTTGAAGAAGGCGATCTCAGATAAAGGGAAGGAGCAGATGTCCCAGATCAGAGAGGAGAGCATGAACTAGGGGCACCTCAGTGTTGGAGTCTCTCCTTATCTGGTCAGATGCATCCTGGGATGACATCTCTCTCCTGCAGACCCTCAAAGTGACCTTCTGAGGATGGGAGGGAAGGAGGGGAGAGGCCCAGCCGGGGAGCCCTGAGCTGAGGGAGAGCGCCCTGCCCTTCGGAGGAGAGGAGGGAGCCCGGGGGAAGTGGACTGGGACCCTGAGGAGCCTCTGTACCTTCAGGGGAGTAGATTGTGATAGCAGCACACTCATCACCTCAAACACAGACACACAGCTCCAAAGACAGTCTGAGGCCAAAGAGATACAGGACCGTGCCCAGCTCAGCCATCGCGCTCAGCCTCCGGTGGGGTCCGAATACCCTGGTGGGCCTGGTGACGGAGAGCTAGGGAACAAAGAAGATATGATTCAAAACCTCCCCCTCAATCGATGGGGAGAGGAAGAAGAGAACTGACTGATGGGATGCAGCTGAACTCTGCTCCAATGCAACAGGAGCGGTGCGGAACAACACTCCCTCTCAGGCTCCAACAAACACTTGCTCCAAAAACCAACATGGCTCTGAGGAGAGGAGGAATCCTGGAGATAAGAATAACTGCCAGGTGGCTCTGAGGGGAGATTGGGTCAGAGCCAACAAAAAAGGCAGGCAGGGCAGACGATTCTTGAAGTCTCAGCACCCCCCTCACACATTCTTCGAACCTGGAGGACAAGGAAACCCCCTAAGACCCTCTCAGGGATCTCAAGCAGGCACCTGCAATTTGACCACAGAGACCTACAGACCGGGCACAGAAGCAGGTAGAAGCAGAGTGAACTAATCAGTCCCGAATCTGTGGTGAATCAGCAGTCGCCAGTACTCGTCCAAGACCAATCCATGTGCTCTCTTCGCCCGGCGAGAGAGTGAGGCAGGGTTTTATTACACATCAGGCACCAAGCAAAAGCCAGTGCCGGAGCGAGGAGGAGCCTTTTTTTGTTTAGAGCTTTTCAGCTCTTGACTGAGGAAGCGAACGAAGAACCAGACAACAAAGGCTTCAAGGTTAAGACTTCAAAGCCCCGTTTGTCAGTTTGTTCTTTTCTCCCAGCAGTAGAAACAAACATGAACAAACATGACATGAATCTTGCAAATGGATGGCAGTAGACACACACATCACATTACCATCTGTGGCCATCACATACATTTTCTGGGGAGCACTTCATACATTTTTTAACCAGAGTGGCCTTGTTCCTTGCTTGTCCTTAGACATGAAAAAGACAAAAAAGATCAGACTGAAGGAAAGAGGAAAAAAGAAAATGACTGGAGGAAAGTCCTCTAACTAAAAAACACTAGACTAGGTCCTCTTAAAAAAAACGGCCTCTAGGTCCTCTAAAACGGCCCTACTAGCCAAGATAGAAACCCCATTTTTTCTATCCACCACTAGCTAGTCAGTCACACACAACAGAGTATAAAACACAACACTGTGGAAGGAATACTGAGGACTAGGCCCTCTGGCAAAACAAAGCCTCTCCCTGTGAAGAACCGGTTCTCTAATAGACCAAAGACTCAACAACACACTACAAATGTTTAAGGCAGGAAATTACAACAAATTAGAAAAATTAAGGGCTTACTGAGATCCCCCGCGCTAAAGACCACCAGTCAACATAAATAAATGACAGAAAAAAAATCAATAGGAGCCCCTACTTGGATTAAATACAACAAACTAACCAAACTAATTCTCAAAAAAAAGAAAAAAAAGGCAAGTTAACAACTATCTAGGGAGACAACTATACAACTCACTACAAAAAACAACAAACTTTAAAAGGCAAATCCTAGTAAAAACAGGAAAAAAACAAAAAACCAAAAAACCAAAAATAGGGCAAAAGTTAACAACTACTTAAATGCACCTACATACCACTATCAATAATATAATACAACACAACAACAACTAAATAAAAGTAAATATGTAAAAAAATGTAAATTATAATAATTATGCATAGAATAAGGAGAATTGAAAGGCAAAAAAAACAAAATGGCGGTTAACCAAAGTAAGCGGTACTAAGCTACTACAGTTTAACACTACTAACTAACAACACACACTCAAACAACACAACAACAATAAGAATACAAATCTATAATATAATGCTTAATTAGGCAAAGATATTAGAGCAATGAAAATTTTCAAAAAAAATAAAAGAAACAAGCCCTCCCAACATGTAGATTGTAAATGCAAAAAATGAAATCTATTGCAATGCATGATGATGGATACCTGCTTAGCCACGAGCCAACCAGAAGTCTTGGAGCTTGAAAATCGGCCGAGTCGGAGGAGAGGATCGGCTCCGAACCCATATGTAAAAATGAAGGTGAGATTAGACTACCCAACATGTCAGCATTTTGAATTCTGGAATGTCCAGGAATGTGTTCAAAATCGATAAGTCCAGTATTGGACGCCAGGAATTGTCTTTTCTGGGTACCAGGAAAAGTCTTGAATAAAAACCTTGTCCTTTTTCCTTTTATGGTACTGGTTGAATAGCCCCCATATCCATGAGGGACAACTTGTTTTTGAGACTCTGCCCACTGATTTTGTGGCAGATCTGGCCATCTGTTTGGAATTGGCAAAGTATGGAAATGAAATCTGTACCCCTGGGATACTATGTTTAATACCCACTTGTCCTGGGTAATTAACTGCCAATTTTGAGCATGAAGTGCTAGTTTCCCCCAAGGGGGCTGCCAAAAGGTAAGTGCTTGGAGATGGGAGAGGAAAGTCATTGAGACTGCTTACTGTAGGGTTGTGTTTTGTTTCCTCCAGATTTGGAGGTGGAGGCACCCGATTGCTTTGACCTGTAAGAACAATGTGATTGGTATCTGGAGCCTTTTGAGTGCCTGGATTTGCCTTGAGTGGCTTTGTTGGACACAAGGAAGGACCAATTTTTAGTAGGCCAGTGCCTACTGAACCTGGGAGGCTGCACTTGCAAGAAATCTTTTACAGTTTGCATAGATTTAGCTTTGTCTTACATTTTCTTTAAAACCTCTTCTGCCTTATTACGAAACAGAGTATCATGCTGCAAGGGGGCATCGAACAATTTAGCTATAACATGATCAGGCAAATTTTGCTCCTTGAGCCAGGCATGCCTTCTAATCACAGATCCAGTAACTGCGGCCCTGCAAGAGGCCTCCAAGGAATCAAAACCACACTGCAAAGTATACTTTCCAACCAGTTCTGCTGAATGCAATATTTCCTGTAACTCTATTTTCCACACAATCAGAAATCAACATCATTTTCTGTTTCATTAAGCCCATAACATGCTGTTGATATTTAAGCATATGAAACTGGCAGTTTAAGGCCCTTATTGCCAAGGTAGCAGAAGTATAAACCTTCTTTCCCCATCTATCCAGCTCCCTGGAATCTCTATCAGAGGGGGTAGGATTTTTGGCTGTAGAGGCCTTTACACCCTTGGAACCCTGTGAAATAGTCTCAGGATCAGCAGCAGGATTTTTGAAAAGAAATTTGTGGGAGTCAAGAAAGTACAGTTTTGTACCTACCATAAATGTAGATGTTCGAAGATCCACATTGCTGCAGTCCTTACACTAGGGTAGTCCGCTGTCCTCAGTCGGCCCGAATATCAAAGTATAAGGCTGACGTCGGTCAAGGCGCATTTGACTGACATCAGAACGTCAGGGTACAAATGCGCATGACCGACGCCATATCCTCGGTCTTTTCTTGCCCCAGATGTCAGAAGACCCTAAAAATAAAGGTCAAAACCAAAAGACAGCAAACAACCAACCAACCACCCTTGCACTAACTATATGTACAATATATACAATATACACAATATGTACAACCCAACCCACACAACCACCTCTAACTACAGAGGGGAAGGAGGGAGGGTAAATTGGACTGCAGCAATGTGGATCTTCGAACATCTACATTTATGGTAGGTACAAAACTGTACTATGTTCTTCATCTCACATTGCTGCAGTCCTTACACTTGGGTAGAATCCCAAAGCAGAGGTAAGGGAGGATGGCTAACTACAAGGAAGCAGGAGCTGCCAAAATGCCCTGCAAAACAGCAGTGACAAAACCAGCCCTAGACTTAGAGTAAAGTGGCAGGTGATAATGCCTAGAGAAAGTAGGCACAGAACTCCAAGTAGCTGCCTCCAAAATATCCTTGGTTGCCACTCCCTCAAAAGCTGTTGAAGTGGCAGTAGCCCTAGTGGAATGAGGCCTAATCCCAGCTGGAATCTCCTTGCCATGATGGGAATAACAGAAAGCAATGCAAAACCCAATCCACTTAGAAATAGTTTGTTTTGACACAGGCTTGCCCTGAGAACTCAAAGCAAAAGAAACAAACAACTGCTGAGACTGCCTGAACCCTTTAGTTCTGTCCAAATAATAACGCGACTGCCTGTGTACATCTAAAGTGTGCAAAATCTTTTCCCCTTTATTTTGGGGATTTGCATAAAAAGTAGGCAAATGAATAGTTTGGTTTAAAGCCACACTAGAAACCACCTTAGGCATAAAGGAAGGATTAGTACGTAATGATACCCTACCCTTATGGAAAATCAAGAAAGGCTCAACCGCCATAAGGGCCTGCAATTCAGAAACCCTTCTTGCAGAGGTAATGGCCAACAAAAAAGCAGTCTTCCATGACAAATATTTCAACTCAGCAGTAGCTGCAGGCTCAAAAGGTTGTAGAGTGAGTTTCTCCAACACAAAATTGAGATCCCAAGCAGGAGTAGGAGCTCTTCGTGGGGGTCTGATATTCTTTGCCCCTCTAAGAAATTGCTTTAACAAAAGAAGAGAAAACAATGGTGGGTCGCAATCATAGTGAGCTGAAATTGCTGCAGCATGAACTTTAATAGAAGAGAAAGACAAACCTTTGTCTAATAACTCAGTAAGATATTGAAGAGCCACACACAAATTAGGCCCAGAAACATCAAAATCTTTTGCTGCACTCCAAAATAAAAATCTCTTCCATTTGTCTGCGTACACTTTCCTTGTACTAGGCCTTCTAGCTTCCAAAATAACATTCAAAACTTGCTGAGGAAGTGGAGGCCCACTATGGTTCAAAACAGAATATGCCAGGCTGTTAGGTGCAGAGAGTGAAGCTTGACATTTAGCAAATGGCTGTCCTCCTGCGACAACAGGTGTGGAATCGAAGGCAAAGGCCATGGAGGCTTCCGTATCAGACTTCTCAGTAATGGGTACCAGTGCTGTCGAGGCCAATCCAGAGCTATTAAAATCATCCTTGGCTTGTCCTGTCTGACCTTTAGAAGAACCTTTGGGAGGAGAGGCAGAGGTGGAAAGGCATACACATGAAGATTGCTCCAATTGAAAGAAAGAGCATCCACTCTCCAAGCTGTGGGATGAAACCTTTTGTGCAAAACCTTGGCAGCTGATGGTTTAGTGGAGAAGCGAACAGATCTATGTCTGGAGTTCCCCATGACACTGTCAATTTCTGAAATACATGAGGATCCAATTTCCACTCGTGGGGATCCATAATTGTCTGCTCAACACATCTGCTAAGGAGTTCTGTGCTCCTGGCAGAAACCTTGCCTGAAGATTGAGCTGTAAACTGAGAGCAGTCTCCCACAAAATCATTGCTTGCCTGCATAGGGATAAGAATCGTTCCCCCTTGCTTGTTGATGTACCACATGACAGTTGTGTTGTCTGTTAGAATCAACACCTGCCCTGGAAGAAGTAACTCCTTGAAAGCTATTAATGCAAACTGGACTGCTAACATCTCCTTCATGTTGATATGTAGATGTTGTAGTCTGACAGGCCACTTGTTTTGTATCCACTTTCCATTTAGATGAGCTCCCAACCTTTGTCTGAGGCATCTGTCGTTAAAATCTGGCTTGCCTCTGGCCGGGTCACAGAGAGTCCCTTGTTTAGGTGACATTCCTGAGCCCACCACAAAATTCCTTTTGAATGCAAGGTATGATTTGAATGACAGTGTCCAGATCCTGGCAGTGCTGTGTCCATACATTTTGAGATACCATTGTAGCTTCCTCATATGCAGTTTGGCATTGGGAAGCACCAGAATACAAGATGCCATGAACCCTAAGGCTTGAAGGACTGTCCTTGCAGTCAGCCTGGACTGATGAGATAGTTGATGGAAGTAAAGGGATAGACTCTTTTGTTTGTCCGGGGTTAAAAGGCCATCTGGGATGCTGTATTCAGTCTCACACCCAGAAAGCACATGTCTTGAGAGGGTACTAGACTGGACTTTATTTCGCTCACAGAATACCCCAGGCATCTTAGCACTGCTATCACATATTCCAAATGATGAAGAAGCTCTTCCCTTCCTTGAGCCAGAATTAGGCAGTCGTCCAAATAAGGATAGATCTGTATTCCTTTTAGTCTGAAGAAAGCTATCACTGGAGCCAGAACTTTCGTGAACACTCTGGGCAGTAGATAAGCCAAAGGGCAATGCAGAGAACTGATAGTGAGAAGTCCCAGCTCGAAAACGCAGATACTTTCTGCAACTTAGTCTGATAGGAACATGAAGGTAAGCCTCCTTGAGATCCAAAGTTACCATCCAATGATCTTTGCCCAGCAGAGGTAAAAGCTGCTGCAACGTCAACATTTTGAACTTGGGAATGTCCAGATAAGTGTTGAGGATAGATAAATCCAAAATTGGTCTCCACATGTTCCCCTTCTTTGGTACTAGGAACAGGCGAGAATAAAATCCTAGGCCCACTTCTGGCAGAGGGACCGGCTGTATGGCCCTAGTTGGAGCAACAGAGAAACCTGTTTGTGAGCCTCTATTCTTTGTTGAGGAGGAACGTCTGGCATGCCTTTGAAAGGAGGCAAGGTATGGAAATAAAACCTGTAGCCGTGGTGTATGATATCCAATACCCATCTGTCCTGGGTAATTAAACTCCAATTTTCTTTGAAAAGTGCCAACCTTCCTCCCAAAGGTGCTGCCAGACAAGCAGGCTCTGGCAGCTGAAAAGGTAGGTCATTGGGTCTGCTTCGACGAAGGACTGACCCCTGCCCTCACCGAAGCCTGTGCAGGAGAACTCCCTGTTCTAGGCCTGAAAGAGCCCTGAGCTCTGCCCTACCACGCCTAGATCTACCCCTAGACTGGGAATCATAAGAAGGATACGCCCACCCTTTAGTAGGCCAATTTCTACTAAACTTTGGAGGCTGGACCTGCAAAAATCTTTAACAGTCTGCATAGACTTAGCCTTGTCTTCCATTTTCTTTAAAACTGTCTCAACAGGAGGACCAAACAACACGTCAGATTGTAAAGGAGCATCTAAAATCCTTGTTTTAACATGTTCAGACAAATTCTGATCCCTCAGCCAGGCGTGCCTCTGAAGAACTGACCCAGTGGCAGCCACCCTAGACGAGGCCTGTACAGCATCAAAACCACATTGCAAAGAATGCTTACCCACCTGTTCAGAAACATGCACTAAATCTTGTAACTCTTTACAATCAATACCTACTGCCAGAGCATCAACCTTAGACTTCAATTGTGAAAGGAGATAGTTTTGGTATTTCAACATGTGAAACTGGCAATTCAGAGCCCTCATAGCAAGAGTGGAAGAAGTATAGACTTTCTTTCCCCATCTATCCAAGGCCCTAGCCTCCTTGTCTGCAGGAACCGGATTCTTAACAACAGAAGCCTTAACACCTTTAGGCCCCTGGCTAACAGTTTCTGGGTCTGCCCTAGGACTCTTAAAAAGATACTTATGAGCTTCAGGCACCCTGTAATACCTATCCGCTTAACAGGAGCAGGAGGCAAAGAATCAGGATTAAGAGAAGCCTCTGTAAAACATCTTCCACTACATCCAAAACAGGAGGTATAGCCAAAGGCCTATGTTGGGGTAAAACAGAAATTCCCTAAGCCTTTTCCTGGAATCAGAGAAGTCCTGACCTTCCCACTTAAAATGCTCCCTCATGGAATGAAGAGTTTCTGAAAAAGAAAAATCCTCAGGAGGAGTAGCAGAAGGAGTAGAATCATCCACATCAGAATCAGAATAAGGAGAGTACTCCTGCAAGTCTTCAGCGAAGACTCTGAAACATCTGAAGCCTGCTCAAAACCCCCCAGCTCAGGCTCCACCCTAGGTCTCTTATCAGGAGGGGGCATAGAACCCCTAATCAAAGTAATCAAATCTTCTGCCATTTTAAGCATATGCTTCTTGGGCACAGTACCTGAAGAGCTAGGGGTAACACCAACTGAAGCTAAACCTGGCCTGCCCCTGGGAGAAGCCTTTGAAACAGAAAGAGAGGGCCTAGCCACCTTAGGAAGGGAGGGGAGTATAGTAACCTGAGAAGCCCCCTCAGCCTGACTTGTCTCCTGAGAGGCCACATCTTGCAATAATAAGGTCTCACCCTGGGAACACAAAGAAACCTCCGGTGGAGCCACCGGCTCCACCGACACCTCTAAAGAACCGGTGTCTGGTACAGACGGTTCTTCTAGCCTAGGCTTAACTGCCTTGTCCTTGCGCTTCTTTGAAGAAGCGGGCCGGAGCATCCGACGGCATTTTATAGTTGCACCGCTTCCCAAAGACTAACCTTGCACAATCCAACCTTCTCTTTATAGTGCGTTTATTAAATCTAGCACAAGAGCGACAGCCAACAACGTCGTGCTCAGGCCCTAAGCAAGGAATACACAAAGTATGATAATCTCTATGCGGTATCTGTTTCCCACAAGAAATGCAATTATTGACTTTTTCTGACATCCGGTAAATGACTGAGGCAAGAAAAAACTAAAATATTCCCAACGGGTACTTAGCCAACTTTGAACTCGGTCTGAAACTTCTAAATCGAAAAATCTCAGAACGCCAACCGGCACTTGCAATGCTGCTTCTGCATCGGACCATGCGGCAAAAAAGACTGAGGATATGGCGGTCATGCGCATTTGTACCCTGACGTTCTGATGTCAGTCAAATGCGCCTTGACCGACGTCAGCCTTATACTTTGATATTCGGGCCGACCGAGGACAGCGGACTACCCTAGTGTAAGGACTGCAGCAATGTGAGATGAAGAACATCCCTGTAATATCTGTCTGGCTTACTAGGAGCTGGAGGAAGGGAATCAGGAGCCATGCTTGATTCCGAAAACACATCAACAATGTCTAATACAGGAGGTATTACACCAAAGGCCTATTGCTGAGGAAGAAGGAAATCCCTAAGCCTCTTGATTCAGAGAAGGCCTGACTCTCCCAATGAAAATGTTCCCTTAAAGTATGCTAAGTTTCTCCAAAAGAGTAATCCTAAGGACGAGATGCAGATAGGATGGATTCCTCTGCATCAGAATTCTCATAGGGTGGAATAGAAATTTCCTTATCAGAAGAGGAATCAGAAGAAATGGAAACCTGATCTGAAGATTAATAATCAGTGCCTTGCCTAGGCCTCTTAGCAAGGGGGGGGGGGGGGGGGGGACCCGTGATCAAGGTAATTAAGTCCTCAGCCATTTTGACCATCTGTTTTTTTAGGCATAGGAGCCTGAGCATGTGGCTCATGCGTCGGTTTTTTAGACGCCGATGTTTTTAACCTTGTTTTTGAGGCTGGCGTCTGTTTAATATAAAAATGTTGAGGCCTGAAAACACCCTCAGAAGCTCCGGACCCATCCAAGGGAGAGACATCCGCGGGTTCAATACTCTTGAGAATCTCGCAGCATACCAGACTCCGAATGGGTCTCGGTAGAGGCCTGCGACTCAAAAGTAGCAGGTATCAGCGGCTCCGAAAGCACCTCACTGAGTACCGGCGAAGCGACGATTGGCTTAGGAGAAGCTTCGTCGGTTTTGGACCTCGATGGTCTGTCTTTTTCTTTGCGTTTTTTGTGAACTTCGGTAGTCTGATTGCTAACAGATGACATTTCAAGATAATTAAATCTTGATCCAAAATATTTAGAAGCAAAAATATACAGACGCTTAATAGTGCTTTTGTTAAATCTAGCACAAAACCGACAGCAAGGCACGTTATAATCTGGGCCTAGGCAAGGAATACAGTACAAATGAAAATCCTTATGTGGTATTTGCTTCCCACAAGTAATGCAATTAACTTTTACTGATATCGTTAAGGAGCAAGAAAAACTTTCCCCAACAGGGCACTTAGCTTTAGTTTGAAGACTTCGGTTCTGAAACTCGAATGCGAAAATTTCAGGAGTTGGCCGACCGGCACTTGCGAACTGCGTCTGCTACGGGCACCGCACGGCAAGAAAGACTGAATAAAATGGCGTTGGCTGCATGTTTTATACTCCTGACAACCTGACGTCATGGAAGAGGAGACAGCAACTGACGCAGGACCCAAGACTTTGTTATTCAGGCCGACTGAGGGCAACCTGCCAGCAGATTATCCAAATGTAATGACTGCAAATGTGAAAAAAGAAGAACATCTTCACCCCTTGTCCCATCCAATCATCCCCCTAAGTACACCTGTTACAATTCTCAGCTTACTATCTCAAGAGCAGATCTCAGTGCTCTCCAAGGCCAAAAACATGGCATCGGTAGTGCCAGACAGCATCCCAAGTTACCTTTTAACTTAAAACATGATCTATTGGACCCACTTGGATCCCCGCTTAAAACATGATCTATCGGACCCACTTGGATCCCCGCTTAACTGCAGCCTAAGAAAGTACAGTTGTGTACACTTACCACAAATGTTGATGTTCGAGTGTATTCACTGTTACATTTGGGTTATCCTGCTGGCAGGCTGCCCTCAGTGGGCCTGAATTCCAAAGTCTTGGGTCCTGGGTCGGCCGCTGTCACCCCTTCCCTGACGTCAGGTCATCAGGGGTATAAAAGATGCAGCAGACGCCATTTTCTTCAGTTTTTCTTGCCCCAGATGTCAGGTGCCCCCAAAAAGTCATGCTAAATATATGTAACATACATGCATCAAAATAAACTTTACCTTCATCTATAAGCAAATACACCACATAGGTTGTATAGATCAGAGAAGGAAAGATAAGTTCCAGCAAAAATAAGGGGATGGTGGGTGGGTAACCTGGACTGCAACAGTGAATACACTCGAACATCTACATTTATGGTAAGTATACACAACTGTACTATGTTCTTCGTGTTTCACTGTTGCAGTCATTACATTTGGGTAGATTCCCAAAGTTATGGATGGGAGGATGGAACTAAATAGCATTAGGGGCGGCTATGAGGCCCTGCAGAACTGTAGTGGCAAAGCCTGCCCTTGATTTAGAGTAAAGTGGCAGATTGTAATGTTTTGTAAAGGTATGCACCGAACTCCAAGTAGCAGCCTCTAAAATGTCTTTGGTTGGTACTCCCCGGAGAAAGGATGCAGAAGTGGCTGCAGCTCTGGTTGAATGTGGCCGAATGTCCTTAGACACAGGTTTGCCATGCGGAGAGTATCAGAAACGAATGCAGTGACCTATCCACTTTGAAATAGTCTGCTTGGAGATGGCCTTTCCTTGTGATCCTGCAGCATATGCCACTAGTAACTGTTCTGTCTTTCTGAAAACTTTAGTTTTATCTACGCAGAATTTAAGTTGTCTGTGTACTTCCAAAGAATGCAAAAGTTTCTCCCCCTTGTTCTGTGGATTTGGATAAAATGTTGGCAAATGAATAGTTTGGTTAAGGGCTACACTGGATACTACCTTAGGCATAAATGTAGGGTTTATCCTCAGAGACCGTGTCCGGATAAAAAATGATAAAGGGTTCCACAGCCATGAGAGTCTGTAGCTCTGACACTCGTCTTGCAGGTGTTATTGCTAGGAGCAGAGCTGCCTTCCAAGATAAAAACTTTATATTTGCAGTAGCAGCTGGCTCAAAAGGAGGTAAGGTGAGTTTTTCCAAGACATAATTGAGGTACCATGCAGGTGGTGGGTGTTTCTCCTTGGGGGCCTTAAATTTTTGGCTCCTCTGAGGTACTGTCTTAATAAAGGATGAGAAGAGAGTGGTGACTCTGTATTGTAATGAGCCGAAATGGCAGAGGCATGGATTTTAATTGATGAGAAAGATGGGCCTTTGTCCAGCATCTCAGTTAAGTATTGCAAAATCTGAGGAATATTTGGGACAGCTGTATCAGTTCCTTGAGCTTGGTTCCAAGCACAAAATCCCTTCCATTTTCCAGCAGAGGATTTTCTAGTACTAGGCCTTCTGGCTTCTAAAATGACATCCATCACAGCTTTACTGAGAGGTGTGCTTTGTATGGCTACATTATCTGCCATGCTGCCAGGTTGAGGGTCCTGAGTTGGCTGTGCAGAATCTGATTGTTTTGTTGGGGACAGTAGATGAGGTATTTGAGGTAAGGTCCAGGCTGGGCATTGAGACAAAATCCTTAAGATGGGATACCAGTGCTGGCGTGGCCAGTCGGGGCAATCAGAATCATTTTTGGTTTCTCCTGTTGGACTTTTAGGATTACTTTGGGGAGGAGAGGCAGTGGAGGAAAGGCATATACTGAAAGGTTTTGTCCAGCTGAAAGATAAGGCGCCCACTTTCCATCCTTGTCTGTGATAAGTCCTTGTGCAGAATCTTCTTAGTTGATTGTTGTAAGGGGAGGCAAATAGATCCATGTCCGGGTGTCCCCATTTCTTTGTTATCATGCTGAAGACTTGTGGATCCAAGAGCCACTCGTGGGGATCCATGAGGTTTCTGCTTAGTCTGCCAGAGTATTTTCCTTTCCTGGCAGGAATTGTGCCTGCAGATGAACTTGGTAAGTCAATGCTGTATCCCATAAAGCCATGGCTAGTCTGCAAAGGGGGTAAGAGTGAGTGCCCCCCTGCTTATGTACCACATGACCGTGGTGCTGTCTATCAGAAGTTGTCCCGGATGAATTAGGTCCTTGAAGGCTATCAGGGCATTTTGAACAGCTAGCATCTCCTTTTGATTGATATGTAGATGCATTTGGTCTGCGGACCAGATGCCCTGAATACCTCTTCCTGCCATGTGGGTCCCCCCCAGGCATAATCTGATGCATCTGTCGTAAGGTTCTGCCTGGCTGGGAGTATTGAGAATGGCTGTCCCCTGTTTTTGTGACAAGCCTTTGCCCACCATCGAAACTCCTGTTGCAGGCAGGGAATGAGGGAAATCATTGTCTCCAGGCTGTGGCAATGTTGTGTCCAGACACTTTTTAGGTACCATTGAAGTTTCCTCATATGCAGTCTTGCATATGGAATCAGTAGGATGCAGGATGCCATGAAGCCCAAAGCCTGCAGAATTTTTCTTGCAGATAACTGGGCCTTTGCTGCCATTTCCTTGAAATAGGTAGTCAGTTGCCTTTGTCTGACGTGAGAAGCCATCTGGGCAGTTGTATTTAAGCTTGCACCCAGGAATATTATCTCTTGTGAGGGTACTAGTTTAGATTTCCTTTCATTGACTGTGTACCCTAGGCATGTTAAAAGTTTCTTCACAAATGCCAGATGCTGTAGTAGAATGTCCTTGTTCTCTGCTTGAATGAGGCAGTAGTCCAAGTAAGGATATATTTGTATTCCTCTGTCTGCAGAAAGCAATTACTGGTGCCAGGCACTTTGTGAAGACCCTGGGCGCAGTAGATAAGCCAAAGGGCAGTGCAGAGAATTGGTAATGCTTTGAGCCAGCCTTGAATCTGAGGCATCTTCTGCATGACTCTCTGATTGGGACATGCAGGTATGCCTCTTTTAGGTCTAAAGTCACAAGCCAAGCCTTGCTGCCCGGCATGGGCAGAAGCTGCTGCAAGGTCAACATCTTGAATTTGGGTATATCCAGGTAAGTGTTTAGAATAGATGGGTCCAGAATTGGTCTCCATGCTTTGTCCTTTCTGGGTACCAAAAACAGTCGAGTAAAATCCTTGTCCGTGCTCTTGCTGTGGCACTTGCTGAATAGCCCCCATGTGCATGAGAGATGCAACTTGTTTTTGAGCCTCTGCCCATTGATTTTTTGGCAGGTCTGGCCAACCGTTTGTTCTTGGCAGTGTATAGAAGTGAAACTTGTAGCCTTGTGACACTGTCTAGAACCCATTTGTCCTGGGTAATAATGTACCAATTTCGAGAAAAAAGTGCTAGTTTTCCCCCTAAGGGTGCTGCCAGAAGATAAGTGCTTGGTACAGGCAGGGGGAAGTCATTGGGACGGTTTCCTGTATGGTTGTGATTTGTCCTCTCTGCTTTTGGAGGTAGAAGCACCCCACTGCTTAGACCTGTACGAACCTTGTGGCTGGGATCTGCCTCTAGGGCGTCTGGATTTGTCCCTTTGAGGTCTGCCTGACACTAGAAAGGACCAATTCTTTGTAGGCTAGTGTCTGCTAAACCTAGGAGGCTGTACCTGTAAGAATTCCCTGACAGTTTGCATAGATTTAGCTTTGTCCTACATTTTCTTTAACACCTTCTTCCTTAACAGCAAACAGGGTATCATGCTGTAATGGAGCACCTAATAATTTTGCTTTGACATGATCAGGCAGATTTTGTTCCTTTAACCAAGCATGCCTCCTAATGACAGAACCCGTAACAGCGGCCCTGCAGGAGGCCTCTAGAGAATCAAAACCACATTGCAAAGTATGCTTTCCAACTTGTTCAGCTGCATGCAATAAATCCTGCATTTCCTTTGTTTTCTGCACATTCAGAATTTATCAACATTTTCTGTTTAAGCAGTGTCATGATATATTGCTGATACTTGAGCATATGAAACTGGCAATTTAAGGCCCTTATAGCCAAGGTAGCAGATGTGTAAATATTTTTTCCCCATCTGTCTAGTGCCCTAGAATCTCTGTCAGAGGGGGTAGGGTTTTTTGCAGTGGAAGCCTTGACCCCCTTGGGACCCTGAGAAATAGTTTCTGGGTCTGCAGCAGGGTTTTCGAAAAGGAATTTGAGAGAGTCAGGAACCCTGTATTACCTGTCCGGCTTAACAGGAGCTGGAGGTAAGGAGTCAGGGGCAAGACTAGACTCTGAAAACACATCTGCAATGTCTAACACAGGTGGAATAGCTAGAGGCCTGTGTTGAGGTAGTAAAAGGAAGTCTCTGAGCCTTTTCTTAGATTCTGAAAAATCTTGGCTCTCCCAGTGGAGATGCTCCCTCATGGTATGCAAGGTTTCCCCAAAAGAGTAGTCCTCAGGAGGAGAAGCTGAAGAAATAGATTCTTCAGCATTAGAATCCTCATAGGGAGGTATGGAATATTCCTGATCAGAAGAGGAATCAGAAGAAATGGAAACCTGATCTGAAGATAGTCTGTCTCTTGCCTAGGCCTCTTATCAGGAGGGGTATGGGAACCCCAGATCAAGCTAATTAAGTCTTCAGCCATTTTGAGCATCTGTTTTTTGGGCATGGAGGCCTGTCCATGAGGCTGTTGAACTTGTTTCTTTGTCTTTAAAGGTGCTTTAGTCTTTGCCTTTGAAGCTGAAGTCGTTTTAATGTATAATTGTTCAGGTCTGAATACACCCTCAGAACCAGATGCCTGCTCAGCGGCTCTGGACCCATCTGAGGGAATAGTCTCCGAGGCTCCAATACCTTCAGCATCTAGCGGCCTTGCCGACTCCACGTGGGTGTCGGTAGCGGCCTGCAACTCTAAAGTAGCAGGCGTCAGGGGCTGCAAAAGCACCTCACTGAGAACCGGCGACTGGCTTAGGAGAAGCCTCGTCATCAGTTTTGGTCCTTGATAGCCGGTCTTTCTTTTTCTTTGCGTTTCTTGTGAACTCCGGTTGTCGGATGGCTATCCGACGACATTGTATAACTAAATCTTCGGCCAAAATAGCTTAATGCAAAATCGTACCGATGCTTAATAGTGCGTTGGTTAAATCTAGCACAAAACCGACAACTAGCCAAGTCGTGGTCAGAGCCTAGGCAAGGAATACAATAAGAATGAAAGTCCTTATGAGATATTTGCTTCCCACAAGAAATACAATTAACTTTTTCTGACATCGGACTGGAGCAAGAAAAAAGTTTCCCCAACGGGGTACTTAGCTTTTAATGAAGACTTCGGATCTGAAATTCGAACAGGAAAATCTCAGGAGTCGGCCAACCAGCACTTGCGAACTGCTTCTGCTTTGGGCACCGTGCGGCAAGAAAGACTGAAGAAAATGGTGCCTGCTGCATCTTTTATACCCCTGACGACCCTGACGTCAGGGAAGGGGCGACAGCGGCCGACGCAGGACCCAAGACTTTGGAATTCAGGCCGACTGAGGGCAACCTGCCAGCAGGATAACCCAAATGTAATGACTGCAACAGTGAAACACGAAGAACATCTGGCCATGTTCCATGGAACGAAGGACAGCAATAGTAATCCCTCTGCACAAATAGGGACCAAACACCGACCTTGGGAATTCAATTACAGGCCCATAAACTTGGCTATCCACATCTGCAAGCCCATGGAAAGAATCACTATGGATCCTAATGGACAGGTGAAAAGTCAAGCAAAAGAGAGTAGTGTTGAAATTTAATTCATCCTCAAGTCTTGGCGAGTACCTTCATGAGGTGGACCCTGTTTTTCACAAAAATCTCACCAAGGCGACACTGACAAACTGTACATATACAGCGCACATCATGAACACAAGTAAGAAGAAGAAGAAGAAAAAAAAAAAAGATAGCTAGGTTCACAAGACCAAGGATAAAAAAGTGCCCAATCCTAGTAGGCACACTGGTGCCAGGACTGGAAAAATGACCGTGTAGAATCCTCAAAATACGGAAACATTCTTACAATGGGGATAGGCCAGGCCCAGGGGGCAGATGGCCCACCCTGTTGTTGAAGGAAGTAGCAGTGCACAAAAATTGATTTGCCAAAGAAGAGTCATAAAGATGACAGAGTGGAGTATTGAGGATAAGAAAAATTATGTACTGTTACTATTATGTAAAAAGCCCAGAATGTCCAGACAAGATACACAAAACGATTAAGAGAAATTAAAGAAAAATACTTTCGCAGGAAAAACTGCCAGAAGCTTCAAATAAAAATTTGCATTCATGAACAAAACAGATTTTTGAAAAACAGTAGAGAGATCAAAAAACTTTGATCGGTTTGGAAAATGAAGCATCTGAGGAAGTCCGAAAATAAACACCAACACCTAGATCTATTTGAAAACTATAAAGTACAGTTGTGTACACTTACCATAAATGTAAATGTTCGAGTGTATTCACTTTTGCAGTCATCACACTTGGGTTATCTGCCTGCAGGTAGCCATCAGCCGACCTGAATACCAGTCTCTTCGGATTTCTGCGTCTGATGCGGTCGCTTCTTCCTTGATGCCAGGTCAGGGGTATAAAAACATGCAGCAGACGCCATTTCATCAGTTTTTCTTGCCCCAGATATCAGGTGCCCCCACAATAGGAAGCAATTATATGGTATGGTATACCCCCAGCAAAAAAGCAAATACACATGATATAGTATATGCCAAACAAGAAGGAAAGGTAGAGGCAAGAGAAGTAAGGGGGTTGAAGGGAGGGTAACCAGGACTACAACAGTGAATACTCTCGAACATCTACATTTATGGCAAGTGTACACAACTGTACTATGTTCTTCGTGTTTCACTGTTGCAGTCATCACATTTGGGTTGATTCCCAAATCTATGGAAGGGAGGAGGAAGCTAATGAGCATTACAGCCAGCTATTAATCCCTGCAAGACTGCAGAGGCAAATCCAGCTCTGGATTTAGAAAAGATAGGCAGGTGGTAATGCTTTGTGAAGGTATGTAAACAGCTCCAGGTAGCAGCTTTTAGATGTCCCTGGTAGGAACCCCTCTCAGAAAAGCCGCAGAGGTAGATGCAGCCCTGGTGGAATGAGACTACCCCCTGTGGGGTAGGTTTTCCATGGTGCTTGTAGTAGAAATGGATGCAATGGGCTATCCATTTGGAAATGGTTTGCTTTGAAATAGCCTTCCCCTCTGCCCCTACAGCAAAGCTAACTAGCAGCTGCTTAGATTTTCTGATGGGCTTAGTACTGTCCAAATAGAATCTAAGTAGTCTGTGCACGTCCAGAGAGTGCAGCATTTGTTCCCCTTTGTTTTGTGGATTAGGGAAAAAAGTAGGCAAACGAATGGACTGATTTAGGGCCACAAAAGACACCACCTTGGGCATAAATGAAGGATTAGTCCTCAAGGAAACCTTGTCCGCATGGAAGACAATGAAGGGTTCCACTGACATGAGGGCCTGTAATTTAGACACTCTTCTAGCTAAAGTAATTGCTAGAAGGAAGGCTGTTTTCCAAGAATGGAATTTCAACTCTGCTGTAGCAGCTGGTTCAAAGGGGGGGGGGGTGACCTTTTCCAATACAATGTTGAGGTCTCAGGCTGGAGTGGGAGCTCTCCTGGGGGATCTTAAATTTTTGGCCCCCTCTAAGGAACTGCTTTAAGCAAGGGATGAGAGAAGAGGGGTGGCTCAGTATTATAATGTGCTGAAATGGCAGGGGCATGAATTTTAATCGATGAGAAGGATAGGCCCTTGTGGAGCATTTCTGTTAAGTACTGTAGAATAGGAGGTAAGCGGGGCACCGCTGAGCCCATCCCCTGAGCTAGGCTCCAGGAACAGTATCTTTTCCATGTTTCAGCATAGGATTTTCTAGTACTAGGCCTCCTTGCCTTCAGAATGACATCCAGTACCTGCTTACTGAGGGATGCTAGGGAAAAGCACAAGGAATTAGCCAAGCTGCAAGGTTCAGGGTTTGAAGCTGAGGGTGCAGAATTTGGCCCACCTGCTGGGACAGCAGGGAAGGGGGTCTAAGTAGGTGCATTGTTGTCGCAGTGTTATACTGTGCAAGAGGGGGTACCAGTGCTGGCATGGGCAGACTGGTGCAATCAGTACTGTCCTTGACTTATCCTGTTTGATCTTTAGTAGGACCTTCGAGAGGAGAGACAGAGAAAGAAAGGCATAAACTGAGAGGCTTTCCCAGCTTAAGGACAGGGCATCCACTTTCCAAGCTTGGCTGTGGGGAGTTCGTGTGCAGAATTTGTGCTACTGGTAGTTTTGAGGGAAGGCAAACAGGTCTACCTCTGGAGTCCCTCATTTGTTCCTCAAGAGGATGAATATTTTGGGTTTTAGTTTCCATTCGTGTGGGTCCATGAGGTTTCTGCTTAGGTCGTCTGCCAGTGAATTTAGTTTGCCTGGCAGGAATTGAGCTTGCAGGTGTACTTGGTAGTTCAAGGCTGTATTGCACAGAGCCATGGCTAGTCTGCAGAGAGAGAATGAGTGGGTTCCCCCCTGCTTGTTTATGTACCACAACTGTGGCGTTGTCTGTCTTTACCAACAGTTGTCCTGGAAGAATACGGTGTTTGAAGGCTGTCCGAGCATTCTGTACAGCTAACATTTCTTTTTGATTGATATGCAGGTGCATTTGACTTGGGTTCCATTTGCCCTGAATGCACTTCCCTGCCAGGTGAGCCCCCCATGCATAGTCTGATGCATCTGTTGGTTAGGGCTTGGGTGGCAGGGGGTGGTGTGAAAGTTAGTCCCCTTGGTTTGGTGGCAGGCCTCTGCCCACCAAAGGAACTCTAGGCGTACCCAAGGTATGATGGGAATCATTGTTTCTAGGTCTTGAGAATGTTGACACCATAGACTTTTTAGATACCACTGTAGTTTCCTCATATGCAGTCTTGCATATGGAATTAGAAGAATGCAGGAGGCCATGAATCCCAAGGCTTGCAGTATTTGTCTTGCAGATAGCAGGGTTTTTGTGGCCACTTGTTTGAAGTAGGTTGTAAAATGAATTTGTTTCTCTGGCGTGAGGTAAGCCATCTGGGAAGTTGTATTCAAGCTTGCTCCCAGGAATATAATTTGTTGACAGGGTACCAGGTGTGATTTACTTTCGTTTATGGTGTACCCCAATCAAGTAAGAACCCTTTGTGCAAAGGCCAGATGATTCAAAAGTATGTCCTGGCTTTCTGCCTGAATTAGACAATCGTCCAGGTATGGGTATATTTGAATATTTCTTTGCCTGCAAAATGCAGTAACTGGAGCTAGGCACATTATGAATCCCCAGGGCACAGTAGATAAGCCAAAGGACAGTGCAGACAACTGATAGTGCGTGTAGCCTGCTTTGAAGCGTAGGTATCTTCTGCAAGATTCCCTGATTGGGATGTGCAGGTATGCTTCTTTTAAATCTATTGTTGCCAACCAGGCATCTTTGCCTAGCCATAGGAAGTAATTGAAGAGTCAGCAACTTGAATTTTGGAATCCCCCAAAAAGGTGTTTAGAGTAGACAGGTCCAGGATAGGATGCCATGAATGGTCTTTTCTGAGTACCAGGAAAAGTCTGGAGTAGAAACCTTGTTCCTTTTCCTCTTCTGGTACCAGTTGAATAGCCCCCATGCTTAAGAAAGTACTTGTCTTTGGGCCTCTGCCCACTAATTTGAAAGTATGTACGGCCCACCCGCTTGGTGTTGGCAATGTGTGGAAGTAAAATCTGTATCCCTGGGACACTATTTAAAACCCATTTGTCCTGGTTAATGAGATCCCAATTCTTTGCATGAAGAGCGATCTTTCCCCCCAAAGGGGCAGTCAGTTGATAAGTGCTTGGAAATTTTAAAAGGAAACCATTGAAACAGTTTACCATTGGGGGGGATTTCTTATTCCCAGATTTGGAAGTGGAGGCCTCCCACTGCTTAGTTCTGTGTCCCCTGGGACTGAAACCTGGGGTTTTTGCAGTGTCTGGGTTTGGCTTGAGAAGACATGGAAGGGGCTGGAAAGAATCAATTCTTAGAGGGCCAGTGCCTACTAAATCTAGGAGGCTGAGCTTGTAAAAAATCTTTAACAGTTTGCATAGATTTAGCTTTATCTTCCATCTTTTTAAGAACTTCCTCAGCCTTGTTGCCAAACAGGCGGTTCTGATTTAAAGGAGCATCCAACAATTTAGCTTTAACATGATCAGGCAAAGATTGCTTCTTAAGCCAAGCATGCCTTCTGAGCACAGACCCAGTAACAGCAGTCCTGCAAGAGGCCTCTATTAAATCAAAACCAGATTGCAAAGTATGTTTTCCAACTTGTTCAGCAGAATGCATTAAATCCTGTAATTCTTTATTGTCCACACAGTCAGGAATCAACATCATTTTCTGTTTAAGCAGTCCAATAACATGTTGCTGATACTTTAACATATGAAACTGGCAGTTTAAAGCCCTAATTGGCCAAGGTTGCAGAAGTATAAACCTTCTTACCCCATCTATCCAGCACCCTGGAGTCTCTATCAGAAGGGGTAGGATTTTTAGCAGTAGAAGCCTTAATGCCCTTGGGCCCCTGTAAAATAGTCTCTGGATCTGCAATAGGATTTTTAAAAAGGAACTTGTGGGACTCAAGAGACCCTGTATTATCTGTCAGATTTTCTGGGAGCAGGAGGTAGGGAATCAGGGGCCAAACTAGATTCCGAAAAAGCATCAACAATGTCTAGCACAGGAGGAATAGCTAAAGGCCTATGCTGAGGTAGGGGAAGGAAATCCCTAAGCCTCTTTTGAATCAGAAAAATCCTTGCTTTCCCAGTGGAAATGCTGCCTTAGAGTAAGTAAAGTTTCCCCCCAAAAGAAAAATCCTCAGGAGGGGAAGCAGAGGGAATGCAGTCCGCTGCATCAGAATCTTCATAAGTAGATAAGGGCAAATCCAGATCATCAGAAGAATCAGAAACAGAATCCTGATCAGAAGATTCATAATCAACTTCAGTCCTAGGCCTCTTAGAAAGGGGGGGGGGGGTTACCCCTGATTAGAGTTATTATATCTTCAGCCATTCTTGTGTGTTTTTTTAGGCATAGAGGCCTGAGCATGTGGCCTGGGCATCACTTTAATATGCAAGACCATAGGCCTGAATACACCCTCAAAACCGGTGCCTGCACAGCAGCTCCGGACCCATCCAAGGTAGAAACATCCGCGGGTTCCACAGTTGAAGCATCTTGTGGCATACCAGACTCCGAATGGGTCTTAGTAGAGGCTTGCAAATCAGAAGTAGCGGGCATCAGGGGCTGTGAAAGCGCCTTACTGAGTACCGGCAAACTGGCGACTGGCTTAGGAGAAGCGTCGTCGGCAATTTCGGACCTCGGCGGCCAGCCTCTGTGTCTTTATCTTAGCGTTTTTTTTTAATCCCGGTAGTCGGATGTCTAACCGACGACATTTCTGGATAATTAAACAGAGAACTGAAAAATTTACAGGCTAAAATATACCGACGACGGATAGTGCGCTGATTAAATAAAGCACAAAACTGACAGCAAGGTAAGTCGTGGTTAGGGCCTAGGCAAGGAATACAGTATGAATGAAAATCTTTAGGAGGTATTTGCTTTCCACAAGTAATGCAATTAACTTTTACTGACATTAGTAAGGAGCAAGAAAAAGTTTCCCCAATGGGGTACTTAGCTTCAGTTGAAGACTTCGGTTCTGAAACTCGAAAATGAAAATTTCAGGAGTCGTCCGACTGGCACCTGCAAAATGCTTCTGCTTCGGGTACCGCACGACAAAAAAGACTGATGCAATGGCATCGGCTGCATGTTTTATACCTCTGATGACCTGACGTCATGGAAGAAGGGACAGCAACCGACACAGGACCCAAGCCGTTGTTAATCAGGCCAACTGAGGGCTACCTGCAAGCAGATTATCCAAATGTAATGACTGCAACAGTGAAACACGAAGAACATCATCAAATATGGACATGAGAAAAAAAGAAATTTGATATGATGCAGTGTTTATGCAAAGGAGAAAGCCAAGCTAATCAACACAGAGAAGGCAGCCCCAAAGATATCTGAAGAGAAATACAGGCAAAGGCATCCAGATACGGAAAATTTCACAACAAAAAAATTAATATCACAAGGATGGAATGTGGAAAAGATTAGTAAAGCAGAAATTAAAGAAATAGAAGTTGAAGTTATGGAGTGCCTGCGACGTGAAGGATTTAATGTAAGAGGTCTAAGGCAGACTATCACAGCATAATGGAGTGAGTCCCCAGAATAAGGAAAAGCAAGATCAGGAGACATCTGAAGAAATATGGACATGGGAAAGGAAGAGATTTAATATGGTGTAATTTATGTAAAGGAAAAAGCAAAATTAACCAGTACAAAAAAGGCAGCGCCAAAGATATTTGAAAAGAAATACAAGCAAAGGAATCTGGATAAGGAATACTTTGCAATACAAACAACAAGACCACCAAGAGGAAAAGTAGAAAGAGAGATTAGTAATGGAGAAGTTCAAGAAATAGAAACTGAGGTTATGGAGTTCCTGCAAAATGAAGGATTCAGTGTAGAAAATCTAATACAGAAAACACCACAACAGGATAAAGCAATGTATATCCAAATTAAGGTGGAACCAGTGAAAAGTACAGTTTTGTACCTACCATAAATGTAGATGTTCGAGTGCTAATACAGCTGCAGTAATCACAGATGGGTTCTCTGCCGTCAGGCGGTCCCTCGGTCGGCCGAATTCCAAAGTCTTGGTCCGGCGTCGGTTGTCGTCGCTTTCTCTTCTGACGTCAGTGAGGCCAGAGTATGTAAGACACAGCCGACGCCATGTTCTTCAGTCTTTCTTGCCCCAGATGTCAGGTGCCCCCAGAAGGAAGGCAATACATAAACTGTGCTTATATGTATATATACAAGCAATGCAATATAATCCAAAATAAGTGGTTGCAAGCAAATAAACCAAAGAAGGATAACCCAGTCAGGTTGTATGAAGGGGTTGTTAGGCCCCATGCCTTTACCAACTGGGGAAGGAGGGAGGGAAACCTGTACTGCAGCTGTATTAGCACTCGAACATCTACATTTATGGTAGGCACAAAACTGTACTATGTTCATCGTGCATACAGCTGCAGTAATCACAGATGGGTAGAGTCCCAAAGCTACGCACAGGGTGGTAGGTACTAGGAGGAACTGGGTTGAGCCAGAATGCCCTGCAAAACAGCAGTGGCAAAGCCTGCTCTTGTTCTGGAATATAAAGGCAGGTGGTAGTGTTTTGTGAAGGTATGTACAGAACTCCAAGTGGCTGCCTCCAAAATATCTTTGGTAGGAACTCCTCTGAGGAAGGCTGTAGAGGTAGCTGTGGCCCTGGTGGAGTGTGATCTGATACCTGTAGGAACAGATTTCCCATGATAGGAATAACAAAACCGTATGCAGTGGCCTATCCACTTTGAAATAGTCTGCTTGGAAACTGGCTTCCCTTGAGCCCCTACAGCATAGGACACAGAGTTGTTCTGATTTCCTGAAGGACTTTGTTCTGTCCAAATAGTAATGTAGCTGCCTATGGATGTCTAAAGAATGTAGTAGCCTTTCCCCTTTGTTTTGAGGATTGGGGTAAAAGGTAGGAAGGTGTATGGCTTGATTTAAGGCTACCCTGGATACCACTTTAGGCATAAATGATGGGTTGGTACGAAGGGCAACCCTGTCCTGATGGAAAATGAGAAAGGGCTGCACCGCCATGAGGGCCTGTAGTTCCGAAACTCTACGAGCTGAAGTGATAGCCAGAAGGAAGGCAGTTTTCCAGGACAAATATTGCAAATCTGTTGAGGCAGCTGGTTCAAAAGGAGGCAATGTTAACTTTTCTAGTATGTAATTAAGATCCCAGGCTGGTATTGGTTGTCTCCTTGGTGGTCTTATATTCTTAGCCCCTCTGAGGAACTGTCGTAAGAGTGGGTGAGAAAATAAAGGAGGATCCGTGTTGAATTCTGCAGAAATGGCTGAGGCATGGATTTTTATGGAAGAAAATGAAAGTCCACTGTTCAGCAGCTCAGCTAGGTACTGTAATACCTGAGGCAAGTTCAGTTTTCTAGGGTCCTGGCCTTTTTTCTCATTCCAAGAACAAAACCGCTTCCATTTTGCGGAGTAAGCTTTTCAAGTAGATGGCCTTCTGGCCTCCAAAATGACATCCTGCACCTCCTTGGAGAGTAGGGTCTGTTGTGGTGTTAAGGGATTTTCCATGCAGAGAGATTGAGTGTTTTCAGCTGACTGTGAAGAGTTTTGTAGCTGTGCTGAGTCAGCAGTAGAGGCATTAGAGGCAGGGACCAGGGGGGAGTATGTGTTAGGCTCCTCAGCAGTGGGTACCAGTGTTGCCTTGGCCAATCTGGAGCAATCAGTATCATCTTCGGTCTGTCTGCTCTTGCTTTCAAAAGCACCTTGGGCAGAAGAGGCAGAGGTGGAAATGCGTAAACTGTCCAACTGAATGAAAGGGCGTCCACTCTCCAGGCCTTTGGATGAAAGGTCCTCGAACAAAACTTTTCCAATTGATGATTCCTGTGGGAGGCAAAAAGATCTATGTCTGGCCTTCCCCACGCTTGGATTATTTCTGTAAACACCTGAGGATGCAACTTCCATTCGTGTGGATCTGTCATATTTCTGCTTAAATTGTCTGCCAGTGTGTTTTCCAATCCTGGCAGGTACTGTGCTTGAAGTTCGATTTGCCATTCCAGAGTCAAGTTCCAAAGAGTCATGGCTAGTCTGCACAAGGGGTATGAATGTGTTCCTCCTTGTTTATGTACCACATTACTGTGGTGTTGTGTGTTCTTATTAGTAATTGTCCTGGATGCAGGAAGTCCTTGAAAGCTGTAACTGCATTTATTACTGCTAGCATTTCTTTTTGATTGATGTGAAGGTGCTTTTCCTTTTGGGACCATTTGCCCTGGATGCACCTGTCCATCATGTGCGCCCCCCAGGCGTAATCTGAGGCGTCTGTTGTGATAACTTGCTTTGCTTGAGGCTTGCAGAATGTGAGGCCTGTGTTTGCTTGACATGCTTGGGCCCACCATAGAAATTCCTTTTGCAAACATGGGATTATTGGTATTGTTTCCAAACTGTGACTGTGTTGAGACCATAGGTTTTTTAGGTATCATTGAAGTTTCCTCATATGCAGCTTTGCACATGGGATTAAAAGAATGCAAGATGCCATGAATCCCAGAGCCTGCAGGATTTTCCTTGCAGTAAGCCTGGTACTTTTTTCTAGTATTTTGAAGTACTGAGATAGTTACCCCTGTTTTTCTGGCGTAAGGTAGGCCCATCTGGGTGTTTGTGTCCAAGTTGGCACCCAGGAAAATTATTTTCTGAGATGGTGTTAGCCTTGATTTCTCTTTGTTGATTGTGTATCCCAGAGCATGCATTAACCGTGTCACATATGCCAGATGTTCCAGAAGTATGTGCTTGCTGTCCGCTTGGATCAGGCAGTCGTCCAAATAATGGTAAATTTGTATCCCTTGATGTCTGCAGTAGGCAATCACTGATGCCAGGCACTTTGTGAATACTCTGGGCGCAGTAGATAAGCCAAAGGGCAATGCAGAGAATTGATAGTGGATTGAACCTGCAAGAAATCTGAGGTATCTTCTGCAGCTTTGTCTGATTGGGACAAGCAGGTATGCCTCCTTGAGGTCCAATGTTACCAGCCAAAACCCCTTGCCCAGCATGGGAAGAAGTTGCTGTAATGTGAGCATCTTGAATTTTGGTACAAGTAGAAATGTGTTTAGGATGGATAAGTCCAAAATGGGTCTCCAGTCGGTTCCTTTCCTTGGTACCAGAAAAAGTCTTGAATAGAAACCTTGACCTTGTTCGTGAGTAGGTACCTCTTGAATAGCTCTCATGCTTATGAGCTTTGAAATTTGTAGTTGTGCCTCTGCCCTTTGATTCAGTGGCAGGTTTGGCATGCCTCTCATTTTTGGAAGAGTGTGAAATTGAAATTTGTAGCCTCTGTTTATAATGTCCAGGATCCATTTGTCTGTTGTGACAATATGCCAATTGCCTGCAAATAATGCTAGCTTTCCTCCCAAAGGTGCTGCCAGCTGAGACATGCTTGGCATGGAAATGAGGGAGTCATTGGGTTTGCTTCCTGTATTGTTGTGCACTGTCCTCGCCACCTCTTGGTGCTGGAGTTTGCCATTGTCGGCCTCTATATGATCCTTGTGATTGCCCTCTGCCCCTTGTGCCTGTATCTACCTCTTTGGGGCTTGTCAGTGGCTGGAAAGGACCAGTTTTTTGAAGGCCAATTTCTGCTAAAACGTGGAGGTTGGACCTGTAAAAAGGCTTTGGCAGTTTGCATAGATTTGGCTTTTTCCTCCATTTTCCGAAGTATCTCCTCAGCATTAGTACCAAACAGCACATCCTTTTGTAAAGGAGCATCTAGAAGTTTAGCTTTCACATGATCAGGCAAGTTTTGTTCTCTAAGCCAGGCATGTCTGCGAATGACTGATCTTGTAGCAGCCGCTCTACTTGAGGCCTCTAGGGCATCATAACCACATTGTAAAGTATGTTTACCCACTTGCTCTGCACTATGCATCATATCCTGTAACTCCTTCAAATCTGGTTGTTCAGGTTGAGACATTTTATTCCTTAATTGTGATAACAGGAACTGTTGATATTTAAGCATATGAAACTGACAATTTAAGGCCCTCATGGCTAGGGTGGCCGAGGTATATACCTTTTTCCCCCACCTTTCTAAAGACCTTGACTCTCTTTCTGCAGGAAGAGGATTCTTGGCAGTGGAGGCCTTCAATCCCTTGGGGCCTTGTGAAATGGTTTCAGGGTCAGCATTATGGCTTTTGAAGAGAAATTGGTGAGAGTTAGGTACTCTGTAGTACCTATCAGGTTTGACTGGTGCAGGAGGCAGAGAATCCGGGTTAAGGCAAGCCTCCGAATAAACATCAAGTATGTCCAAAACAGGGGGTATCGCCAGAGGTCTGTGTTGAGGTAACAAAAGAAATTCCCTAAGTCTTTTCTTAGAATCTGAAAAGTCTTGGCCTTCTCAATGGAAGTGTTCCCTCAAGGTGTGCAAGGTTTCCCCAAAGGAAAAATCCTCAGGAGGGGATACAGAAGGGATGGACTGCTCTGCATCCGAATCCTCAAAAGGGGAGTAAGAGTGTTCCTCTACATCAGAATGTTCTGATAAAATGGATCCCTGATCAGAAGAGGGAGAATCTTCCTCCACTCTGGGTCTCTTGTCTGGAGGGGGCTGAGAACCTCTGATAAGAGTAATTAAATCCTCAGCCATTTTAAGCATCTGTTTTTTAGGCATGGGGCCTGGGGATGGGCCCTGTGCAACAGGCCTCTTGGGATGCCTGGCTGCTTTGGATTTAGTAAAGGCCTTAATAGAAAAAGATGAGGGTCTAAAGACACCATGGGTGGAGGTGGACCTGTCCACATTAGTAGGCTCAACATTAGCAAAGGCTTCGGTGGTTGTAGTCTGGGAAAGGGCCGAGGTCCCAGCGGTCTCGGGTACAGAGGACACCACCAAAGGAGTGTCGTCGGTAATCAGGGACTGCAAAGGCGTCTCACTGAGAACCGGACCATGTGTAGCCTGTTTTGGCGTGGTGTCGGCGGGGACCACGGGCCTCGCATGTCGGTCCTTCTCCTTGCGTTTTTTGCACAAAACGGTAGTCGGAGAGTCCGACGACATCTTATAATCGAAAGCTTTACCAAAATAGTGTTGGGCGAACTCTGCCCGACGCTTAATAGTGCGTTTATTGAAGGTAGCGCAAAAGCAACAGCCCAAGACGTCGTGGTCTGGGCCTAAACAAGGTATGCAGAGGGAATGGAAATCCTTATGCGGTATTTGCTTCCCACAAGAAATACAATTATTAACTTTTTCTAACATCGGTCTGAGGCAAGAAAAGGTTCCCCAACGGGGTACTTAGCTTTAATGAAGACTTCGGTTTCCAAAATTTTCGTAATTCAGGAGCTGGCCGACAGGCACTTGCGAACTGCTTCTGCTTCGGGCACCGCGCAGCAAAAAAGACTTAAGAACATGGCGTCGGCTGTGTCTTATATACTCTGGCCTCACTGACGTCAGAAGAGAAAGCGACGACAACCGACGCCGGACCAAGACTTTGGAATTCGGCCGACCGAGGGACCGCCTGACAGCAGAGAACCCATCTGTGATTACTGCAGCTGTATGCACGATGAACATCAGGAAGCAATTGGTCAGGTACATATCAAGTTATTTTGGAGCCTTCCACTGGAAACAACTATAAACGTTCACGAAGCTAGACAGCAAGGAAAAAACAGGAAACTGTGGAAAAATTGATGCAATGTTGAGGAATGACAGGCCAGTGAGTTCCCATATGACAGAGCAACAGATGACAGGATGAAATTGAAGAAAAGGTGCCACAAACGATGCTACAGAACCTTCAAGAGAATGCCCGCAGGAAACTTGAAAACAAGGAATGTGCCCTCAGTTTGGAAGGAAATTAGTTAAGAGAAGAGTTGCTTTGATTTAATGGACATGGACAGATATATTAAGATCAATGAGAGAAAGACTGCAGAAGGTCAATAACCCCCCCCCCCAAAAAAAAAAGTGATAAATGAATGCAGTAATTAGGACTGTCCATAGAGATCCATGTGATACAACAGAAGTATAAAACAGGATATATTACAGTGCTGCTAAAGTAACCACTGAAAATTCTACCACAACACAGGGTAGTGAGGGAAAGAAAGGGGAGAAATTGGACACCATCATGGAAGTATCGAACGGAGAAAACTATAAAGACATTAAGACAAGTGTCACTGTTAGAAGATTACAGAAGAGGGAATATATCAACAAAAATACTAAGATAGATGCGATTAAAGCAATGCACAATATTAGAACAGACCAGGATCTATCATGCACTATCGTAAACAAAATTTTAGAACAGGTGGAAAAAAGTAGAAGATACACTGATAAATATAAGTACAAAATAAGCAATTTATTGATGACCCAAAAATGTTTATAAAGAATTGGGAAATAAGGTAAAAGGAATTGAAAGACAGATAAAAAATAAAGAGGAAGTAGATGCATTTTGGAGAAGTATCTATGAAGATGCTAAATGGATAGAAGTAAAAAAGTTTAAAGATACAAGATATGAGAAGAGATGAAGTAACAGCCTGAGAGATTGAAACAAAGTTAAGAAAAGCTTCTAAATGGAAAAAGTACAGTTGTGTACACTTACCATAAATGTAGATGTTAGAGTGTATTCACTGTTGCAGTCATTACATTTGGGTAATCTGCTGGCAGGTTGCCCTCAGTCGGGCTGAATTCCAAAGTCTTGGGTCCTGCATCGGTTGCGGTCTTCTCTTCTATGACGTCAGGTCGCCAGGGGTATAAAACATGCAGCCGATGCCATTTTCTTCAGTCTTTCTTGCAGCACGGTACCCGAAGCAGAAACATTTTGCAAGTGCTGGTCGGCCGACTACTGAAATATTCGAGTTTGAGTTTCAGAACCAAAGTCTTCACTAAAGCCAAGTACCCCGTTGGGGAAACTTTTTTCTTGCTTTTTTACCGATGTCAAAGGTAATAATTGCATTACTTGTGGGAAGCAAATACCTCATAAGGATTTCCATTTATACTGTATTCCTTGCCTAGGCCGTGCCTGGCTGTCGGTTTTGTGCTAGATTTAACGAACGCACTATTAAGCGTCGGTATATTTTTGCATCAAAGTATTTTGGAAACAGATTTAACTACCCAGAAATGTCGTCTGATAGCAATCAGACTACCGGAGTTCATAAAAAAACGCAAAGAAAAGGACAGAGAAAGGCAGTCGAGATCCAAAACCGACTTCTCCTAAGCCAGTCACCGATACTCAGTGAGGTGCCTTCGCAGCCCCTGATACCCACTACCTTCGAGTCGCAAGCCTCTACAGACACCCATGTGGAGTCCGGCATGCCACTAGATACTCAAGGTACTGGACCGACAGATGTATTTCCCTCGGACTGTGCAAACATTACAGTACTGAAGTGGCTGAAAAACACTGAAAACATGAGCCACAAAGCATCATAGAAAATGAAGTTAATATCACATGGTATCACCCATTACCAACAGTTCAAAAGATAAATGCTATAAAATCAGACACAGTGATCCAAGATAAGAAGACGAGAGTAGCACTGATCATTGAAATCGCCACACACAGTGTCTTGTGTACAGAAAGAGATGGTCATAAAATATCAGGGTCTGCAGAGAGAAATGAGAGCAATGTGGAAGAAAGATACCCAGGCAGTTCCATTAGCAGGAGCAATGGGTCTTATAAGAAAAGAATCTACAATCATATTTAGATACACTGGCAATCCATGTACCCCATATGAATCGCAGGAGTTGTCATTACTGGGCACATTGCAGGTGCTGGGAAGAGCCCTTTTGGCTGACAAAGACTGGAACAAATACTAATTTCATGAACTTTAATCCTACTTTGACTTAGAAATGGGGTCCATTCCTGTCATGGTGTTAGAAACTCAAAAGATTTGGCGAAATAAAAGAACTGGGACCTTATTAACAAGGACATAGGTAATCTCCAAACTCAACCCAGTTTGGCTTTGTTAAAGGTAGATCGTGCCTGTAAAACATTGTTGACTTTGAGAAGGTTACCAAGGCCTTGGATGAGGAAAAGAGTTCATAACATCCATCTTGGCCTAGCCAAGGCATTTGACAAACCCCTACTCGGGTATTAGAGAAACTCTCCCAATTGGGAATTAACCCCTACATTACTCACTTACAGCAGACATACTGTCAAAGTGGGTGAATTCACCTCTAGCAAGAGACCAGTCAACAGCGGTGTATTACAAGGTTCTGTGCTGGGCCCTTTAGTGTTTGGAATTTATTTCTCAGAAGTCCAGGCAAACTTAGACGGCACGCAGCTAACCAAGTTTGTTAATTATTGCAAATTGGGAGCAATCATTGAGTCTCCCAATGATGTTAATATACTGCATATAGGGTTAACGCAAACTGGTGCCAAAGCCACAGATTAAAGCTAATTGCAAAAAAAGCATTATTCCCTTTGGGAAAGCTGACATCACTGCTAATTACATTACAGACAGCATCACCCCCCCTCCCCCAAAGTGTAGATCCAGTGCTATGTGATCTGGGTACTCAGGTTGACCATAATCTTTACTTTGACCACTACGTATTCACAGTAGTAAGGAAATCCTTCTATGCCTTCAGACTAAGAGTACAATGCTTCCTTTTGCATGCACCTCACCAGACATTTACAATATGAAACCCCACAGGGGTTTCTCACCAAGAAATTACAGGGTACATAAAACAAGTCTTCCACAGAAAGAATGAAAGCCCTGTCAATGCATTCTGTTTCCTACAGGCTGACAAGAGGTGACCTATGCCTAAGTTTACAGGGCAGTCTCTGACCCGGCCCTGATGGAAATGCTACACATTCATAAATCAAACTGCAAGATGGTCACTCAATCTAGGAATTTTTACCCAACCTCGGAGATGAACAGGTTATGCCGGAGAGAGATGCATCTCCAAGAGACTGCTACTTTTCTGGAACAAGCTTCCAATTCACAAGAGTCCCTCCATGACCCTCTTCAAATGCAACCTAGAACAATGGATGGGAGACCGCAGATTTACTCCTGGGGTGGTGCCCAGGTCCATCCTGGACAGAGGCAGTCTATATCAACTACCATAGACCCTTGCCTCTGCAAACTTCACTCACCTAACCACAGACAACTGGGGCAACTCGGGATAAATACGGCTAGGCTTGCAAGGGCTCGAGGGCCATTAGCCTAATAATCCCCTATGAGGCAGGAAGACATGCACTTTGTGTCCAGCCTGCATCCCAGAAACACCAGATCCTGTACAAGAACCACGTGTGATATTTGGTAGTTTATAGCGAAACCCACACCGGTCAGAAGATGAAGGGTGAACTGAAGATGCAGAAGAACATCTCTGGTGAAAAAGCCTGATCAGGTCATCCATATAGGAAAACTGAATTCCTTGAGTACAGCAGAAAGCTACTACAGGCACTAGGCACTTTGTGAACACACCTAGGGCTGTGGAAAGACCTACATGCAGAGCAGGAAACTGAAAATGCGAGGAATTAGGGGGGGATCTATCCCACATCCCTTGAGAGAATGTGCAGGTAGGTGTCCTTGAGGTCTGACATAAAGCCTATGGAAGGATGAAAGTCTGAAGACAGCATTCTGAAAGACTACCTTAAGGCAAGTGGTTCAGGATGGACAGATCTAGGATAGGAAATCTTCGAATAAAACTTTCATGGATTCCTTTGGTACTTGCTCAACAGTACCCCGACTCAAGATGTCAAAGGGAGTCAGAAGGGATATTTGAATTGGAGGAGGACGTGGGATGCTTATCAGAGGGGGAAAATTTTCTCAATCCATGGCATAGTCATTCCCTGATGGACAGAACCCACCTCTGCCTGTGGCAATAGCTTTCCACCTGGCCAGGTAGAGGGATGCTGTAGGAGTAGTCGCATGTTTTTGCCTCCAAAAGGGTGGCCTTTTACTGGGTGTTTCTGAACTGCCCTCAGTTCCCTACTAATGAAGGTAAATTTATCTGGGTAGTTCCTATAGTACCTAAAGACTGGGTGGGGTGTAGATATGTTTGCAGTCCTTCATGGTCTTACATTGGTCTTGAAGAGTTTTGAACAGACTGACTGCCTCAGGGTCTAACAGTAAGTCTTCATCCAAGGGAGAATACAGAACTTTATATAAAGCCTTCAGGAATGGGCTGACTGCACAGCCAAACATATCCACAGAAAATGTATCCCTTGGCAGCTGCCCTAGAAGCATCCACATCATTGTAAAGTACAGTTGTGTACACTTACCATAAATGTCGATGTTTGGGTGTATTCACTGTTGCAGTCATCACATTTGGATTATCTGCCTGCAGGTAGCCCTCAGACGGCCTGAATACCAGAGTCTTGGATTCCTGCATCGGATGCAGTCTCTTCTTCCATGACATCAGGTCGTCAGGGGTATAAAACATGCAGCAGACACCATTACGTCAGTTTTTCTTGCCCCAGATGGCAGGTGCCCCCACAATGGGAAGCAATTAAATGTTACGGTACACCTCCATCAAAAAGCAAATACACCAGAAAGCTTAAATACACCAAACAAGAAGGAAGGGTAGAGCCAAGAGAAGTCAGGGGGCTGGAGGGAGGGTAACCAGGACTGCAACAGTGAATACACTAACATCTACATTCATGGTAAATGTACACAACTGTACTATGTTCGTGTTTCACTGTTGCAGTCATCACATTTGGGTTGATTCCCAAAGCTAAGGAAGGGAGGAAGTTGAAGAGCATTAGGGCCAGCTATTAATTCCTGCAAGACTGCAGTGGCAAAACCAGCTCTGGATTTAGAAAAAATAGACATGTGGTAATGCTTGGTGAAGGCATGTACAGAGCTCCAGGTAGCAGCTTCTAGGATGTCCCTGGTAGGGACTCCTCTCAGAAAGGCTGCAGAGGTAGATGCAGCCCTGGTGGAATGTGATCTCATCCCCTGTGGGGTAGGTTTTCCATGGTGCTTATAGCAGAAATGAATGCAATGCGCTATCCATTTAGAAATGGTTTGCTTTGAAATGACCTTCCCCCCTCTGCCCTTGCAGCAAAGCCAACTAAGCAGCTGTTCATATTTTCTGAGAGGCTTAGTCCTATCCAAATAAAATCTAAGTTGTCTGTGCATGCCCAGAGAGTGCAGTATTCATTCTCCTTTGTTTTGTGGATTATGGAAAAAAGTCGGCAAATGAAGGGACTGATTTAAGACCACACTAGACACCACTTTGGGCATAAAGGAAGGATTGGTCTTGAGGAAAACCCTGTCTGCATGGAAGATAATGAAGGGTTCCACTGCCAAAAGGGCCTGCAATTCAAACACTCTTCTTGCTGAAGTGATGGCTGTTTTCCAAGAAAGGAATTTCAACTCTGCAGTTGCAGCTGGCTAAAAGGGAGGGGACAGTGAGCTTTTCCAATACAAAATTAAGGTCCCAGGCTGGAGTAGGGGCTCTCCTGGGGGGGTCTTACATTTTTGGCCCCTCTAAGGAATTGCTTTAGCAGGGTGTGAGAAAAGAGGGGTGGCTCAGTATTACAATGTGCTGAAATGGCAGAGGCATGAATTTTAACTGATTAGAAGGATAGGCCCTTGTGGAGCATTTCTGTTAGGTACTGAAGAATATGAGGTAAGCTGGGCACCGTTGTGCCCCATCCCTTGGGTCTGGATCCAGGAACAGTATCTTTTCCACTTTTCAGCATAGGATTTCCTAGTACTAGGCTTCCTTGCCTACAGAATGACATCTAGCACCTGCTTACTGAGGGATGCTAGAGAGCTCAAGGAATTTAGCCAGGCTGCAAGGTTCAGGGTTTGAAGCTGAGGGTGCAGAACCTGTCCTGCCTGCTGGGACAGCAGGGAAGGGGTCTGAGGCAGGTGCCATGGTTCCAGCAGTGTTATATTGTGCAAGAGGGGGAACCCAGTGCTGGCGTGGCCAGTCTGGTGTTATCAGTATTGTCCTTGGTTTGTCCTTTTTGATCTTTAGCAGAACTTTCGAGAGGAGAGGCAGAGGGTGAAGGCATAAATTGAGAGGCTTTCCCAGGTGAAGGACAGGGCATCCACTTTCCAAGCTTGACTGTGTGAAGTCCTTGTGCAGAATTTGTCCAATTGGTAGTTTTGGGGGGAAGCAAACAGGTCTGTCTCTAGATTTCCCCATTTGTTTCTCAAAAGGTTGAATATCTTTGGATCCAGTTTCCACTTGAGTGGGTGCATAAGATTTCTGCTTAGGTCATCTGCCAGTGAATTTAGCTTGCCTGGCAGGAATTGAGCTTGTAGGTGCACTTGGTAGCTCAAGGCTGTGTTCCACAGAGCCATGGCTAGTCTGCAGAGAGTGTATGAGTGGGCTCCCCACTGCTTATGTACCACATAACAGTGGCTGCCTGTCTTTACCAATAACTGTCCTGGAAGAAAAGTACAGTTGTGTACACTTACCATAAATGTAGATGTTAGAGTGTTATTCACTGTTGCAGTCATTACATTTGGGTAATCCTGCTGGCAGGTTCCCCTCAGCCGGCCTGAATTCCAAAGTCTTGGGTCCTGTGTCGACTGCTGTCGCCCCTTCCCTGACGTCAGGTCGTCAGGGGTACAAAAGAAGCAGCAGATGCCATTTTCGTTACTTTTTCTTGCCCCAGATGTCAGGTGCCCCCAAAAAGGGTTGCCAAAATTTACGTATGTAAAATTACATGCACCAATATAAAATTTACCTTCATCTACAAGCAAATACACCACATAGGTTGTATAAATCAGAGAAGGAAAGATAGGTTTCATCAGAAGAAAAGGGGGATGGTGGATGGGTAGCCTGGACTGCAACAGTGAATACCCTCTAACATCTACATTTATGTTAAGTGTACACAACTGTACTATGTTCTTTGTGTTTCACTGTTGCAGTCATTACATTTGGGTAGAGTCCCAAAGCTAAGGTTGGGAGGCTGGAGCTAAACAGCATTAGGAGCGGCTATGAGGCCCTGCAGAACTGCAGTGGCAAAGCCTGCCCTGGATTTAGAGCAGAATGGCAGATGACAGAGCTTTGTAAAGGTGTGCACTGAACTCCAAGTAGCAGCCTCTAAAATGTCCTTGGTAAGAAAGGCTGCTGAAGTGGCTGCAGCTCTGGTTGAGCATGGCCTAATGCCCTTAGGTACTGGCTTGCCATGGTGTAACACAGCAGAAACGAATGCAGTGGCCTATCCACTTTGAAATAGTCTGCTTTGCGATAGCCTTTCCCTTGTGATCCTGCAGCATATGTCACTAGTAAAGTACAGTTGTGGTCCTACCATAAATGTAGATGTTAGAGTGTATTCACTGTTGCAGTCATTACTCTTGGGTTATCCTGCCAGCAGGCTACCCTCAGTCGGCCTTAATTCCAAAGTCCTGGTCCGGCGTCAGTTGCTGTCGCCTCTTCACTGACGTCAGTGCGCAAGGGATATACAAGATGCAGCTGACGCCATTTTCTTCGGTTTTCCTTGCCCCAGATGTCAGGTGCCTCCAAAAGGGTAGGCTAAAAATTTTGCTTATAAAAAAGCATGCACTAACAAACATTACCTTCATCTACAAGCAAATACACCACATAGGCTGTATAGAATAGAGAAGTACAGATAAGTCCCAGCAATGAAAAGGGGGGTGGAGGGAAGGGTAACCTGGACTGCAACAGTGAATACACTCGAACATCTACATTTATGGTAGGTACACAACTGTACTATGTTCATAGTGTTTCACTGTTGCAGTCATTACCCTTGGGTTGAATCCCAAAGCTGAGGTTGGGTGGCTATGAGGCCCTGCAGAACAGTGGCAAAGCCTGCTCTGGATTTAAAGAGGTAAGTGGTAGTGCTTTGTAAAAGTGTGCACTGAAGTCCAAGTTGCAGCCTCCAAAATATCCTTGGTTGGTACTCCTCTGAGGAAGGCTGCTGAAGTGGCTGCTGCTCTGGTAGAATGTGGCCTAATGCCCTTAGGCAGTGTTTTGCCAGGTTGTGAATAGCAGAAACGAATGCAGTGGCCTATCCATTTTGAAATAGTCTGCTTTGAAATAGCCTTTCCTTGTGATCCTGCAGCATATGCCACTAAAAGTTGTTCAGTCTTTCTGAAAGCTTTAGTTTTGTCTAAGTAGAAGCGTAGCTGTCTGTGTATGTCCAAAGAATGCAGAAGTCTCTCCCCTTTATTCTGTGGGTTTGGATAAAAGGTAGGAAAATGAATAGTTTGGTTAAGAGCCACACTGGACACTACTTTAGGCATAAATGTTGGGTTTGTCCTTAGAGAAACCCTGTCCGGATGGAAAATAATAAAAGGTTCCACAGCCATTAATGCCTGTAACTCTGAGACTCTTCTTGCTGAAGTTATTGCTAGGAGCAGAGCAGTTATTGCTAGGAGCAGAGCTGTTTTCCATAAGAACTTTATGTCGGCTGTATTGGCTGGCTCAAAAGGAGGCAGTGTGAGCTTTTCCAAGACAAAATTGAAGTCCCATGTAGGTATTGGTGCTCTCCGTGGAGGTCTTATGTTTTTGGCCCCTCTGAGGTACTGCCTCAACAGTGGATGCGAAAATATAGGTGGGTCCGTATTGTAGTGAGCTGAAATGGCAGAAGCATGAATCTTAATTGATGAGAAGGATAGGCCTTTGTACAGCATCTCAGTTAGGTATTGAGAAATCTGAGGAATATTTGGTACAAGTGGGTCAATTCCTTGTGCCTGGTTCCAAGCACAGAATCTCTTCCATTTTTATGCATAAGATTTTCTGGTGCTGGGCCTCCTGGCCTCCAAAATAACATCCATAACTGCTTTAGAGAGAGGTGTGCCCTGAATGGTTATATCATCCTCCATGCAGCCAGATTTAGTGTTTTGAGTTGGCTGTGCAGGATCTGATTGTTTTGTTGGGTCAGATGAGGAATTTGAGGTAACGTCCAGGCTGAGCCTTGAGACAAGTTCTTTAGGATTGGATACCAGTGCTGGCGTGGCCAGTCTGGGGCAATCAGTATAATTTTTGGCTTCTCTTGTCTGACCTTCAGGAGTACCTTGGGGAGGAGAGGCAGAGGAGGAAAGGCATAAACTGTAAGGGTTTTCCAGCTGAATGATACAGCATCCACTTTCTACGCTTGTTCGTGATAAGTCCTTGAGCAGAATCTCTGTAGTTGGCAGCTGTGAGGGGAGGCAAATAGATCTGTGTCTGGGCATCCCCATTTCCTTGTTATCATGCTGAAGACTTGTGGATCTAGTTTCCACTCATGAGGGTCCATGAGGTTTCTGCTTAGTTTGTCTGCCAGAGTATGTTTTTCCTGACAGGAATTGTGCTTGCAGGTGCACTTGATAAGTCAATGCTGTGTTCCACAACGTCATGGCTTGTCTGCAGAGGGGGTACGCTTGTGTGCCTCCCTGCTTATGTACCACATGACTGTAGTATTGTCTGTTTTTATCAGCAGTTGTCCTGGATGGAGTAAATCCTTGA
This sequence comes from Protopterus annectens, assembly GCF_019279795.1. Classification (NCBI taxonomy): domain Eukaryota; kingdom Metazoa; phylum Chordata; order Ceratodontiformes; family Protopteridae; genus Protopterus; species Protopterus annectens. The sequence goes on from NC_056743.1 coordinate 1,945,080,208, forward strand.
AAGCTGTCAGGGCATTCTGTACAGCTAGCAACTCTTTTTGATTGTTATGAAGATGCATTTGGCTTGTGGGCCATGTGCCCTGAATACATTTTCATGCCATGTGGGCCCCCCAGGCATAATCTGATGCATCTGTTGTTAGTGTCTGCCTGGCTGTGGGTAAGGTGAATGGCTGTCCCTTGTTGTGGTGACAGGCCTGTGCCCACCATCGAAACACCGAGAGTAATTAGAAGTTATGTACTCACCATAACGTTCCATCTGAGTAGGTAGTTCATTTGTCTGCAACCTGTGGGGTTACGGATCCGATATCGGATCCGAGCCGGCAACTTGTTTCAAGCTAATGGATCCGAGCTCCTAGCTCCTCCCTTCACCCATAATCCCCTGCTAACCCTCCATGACCTCAGATCGAGTTTGCCTCTCAATATATATCCAACAAAGGATATCTAAAAACTAATAGATCCAAAGAAGGTCAGGGGGAAGGAGGGGGGGATGGTTGCAGACAAATGAACTACCTACTCAGATGGAACGTTATGGTGAGTACATAACTTCTAAATCTGAAGTAGGATTGTTCATTTGTCAGCAACCTGTGGGACAGAGTCCCCAGCTACCTGCACCCTGGGTGGCCATCATGGAAGGATATTACGTCAAGCGGGAAAGGTCTAGGATGGGTCTCAGATCCCCCATCTTTTTTGGCACCAAAAAGAACCTGGAGTAGAACCCTAATCCGAGCTGGTCTTGGGGGACGGGCTGGATGGCTCTTTTTCTTAGCAGCTGCTGTATTTCTGTGGCTGCGGCCTCCCTGTGATCGGGTGGATCGGGGGACATGGAGAATTGGTATTTTGTACCCTCTAGACATGATGTGAAGCACCCAGCGGTCTGTTGTGATGGACTCCCATGCCGCTAGATGTTTCGAAACCCCGACTGCCCCCAGAGTGGAGCAGCCGGGCAACACCTCAGGGCTGCTGCTGGCGCTCAGAGAAAGGTTCTCTGGACCCGAAATTTCTCGGAGCCCCTCTGCCCCTGGGGTGACGTCCTCCCTGTCCACCTCTGCCACGGTAGGACTGGTTGTCCGGAGCTGGTTGGGAATGTTGTGATTTCCGGAACCACATCTTCTTCTGACCCTTTTGGTTCCTTGAAAAGGACCGCTTGGGAGCAGAGAAGCGGACTCCGACGGCAGACAACGTCTTCCCGTCCTCCTCACTCTGGACAAGCGTCTCGCGAACTGTTTTGCCAAAAAGGGCAGAACCGTCAGTTAGGAAGTCTAAAATGGATGGAAGAGGAGCCGTAAAGGGATCTAGATCGCGGCGCTCCGTCCAGATGGAAAAAAGGTTTCCATTTTCTGTGATACACTTTCCTGGTGGAGGGCTTATGTGCTGCCACGAGGATGGCTTTGACTGGTGAAGAGATACCGGGAGTCCTAACTAGGAGTGGAACTGGAGCAACCAAGCTGTCAGTTTCAGATTGTCCAGGTTTGGAGTTGGCAAGTCCAATGGATGGGAGATGAGATCCGGAATGGGATCTAGAATCCAAGGGTGATTCACAAGGTGAGACCACAGGTAAGGGAACCAAATTTGTCGAGGCCAGAATGGGGCAATGAGAATCATCTTGCTCCCCAACCGCGAGGCTTTCTGTAAGAGTTGTATCAAAGGGGGCGTTCGCGAAGGACGCTTTAAAGGGCTCCGTAAAGTTGCAATGATGGAGCCAGGCCTGACGTCTCATGACTAGGCCTGCTCCGCTGGCCCTAGCGGCTCCCTCTGTAGCATGGGACAACAGCCGCATAGAGGTGTTTGAAATAGAACTCAGAGTGGCCACTCGGGTGGAGTACAATTGTTTATCCTCCTCCATGGACTCAGGGGAGGATGCAGCGTATTCTTTGATAAGATCCCACTGCATCCTGATGACATGTGCCATATAGTTCAGAGACCTTACTGAGAAGGTCGCTGAACTAAAGACTTGCTTCCCTAAGCGATCCATCAAATGGGACTCTTTGCTCGATGGATGGACTGAGGGACTCTCCTGAGCCAATTCCCTCTTTGTGGCTGCCGCCGTCAACATGGCATCTACAGGGGGGCCCTTACTCCAATGTGACCGGTCTGAGGGGGGGGGGCGCTAAGAACCCTATCCAGTCGCTTCGGTATTGGCTCCACGGTGTCCGGATCCTTCCATGCCCTGGTGGTAATAAGGTCCACCAGGGGATCGGCTGGAGGGGACACCCAGGAGGTAGATGGGCCTGCCTCGAATGCCTCCAGAAACACGGACTCGTCAGAGGAAGACATGGGGGCAGACCACCCACCTCTGATTCTCAGCATCTCCATGATGTCTCCAAAGGAGACATCCTCAGGGGGTGATCTTGGGAGCCTTCCCTTCCTCCAAGTCCGTGTCCTCGGTTAAGGACTCAGGGAGTCCACGTGCCTCCTTTTGCACTTATGCTTGGGGAGCTTCCTGGGGACTGTCCGAGGAGGCCTGCCAGCAACATCTTGTTCCAATGGAACTATCTGTGACATCGAAGCAGGCTGTCCCTTTGGCGGGTGATGGAAGCCTGGCCCAGCAGAGAGGAGTGCAGGGAGGAGTCGATGCAAGGACCGGGGTCGGATGCTCTCAACAGAGCCCTCTCCACAACATCGAATGCAGAGGAGAGCCACTCTCAATGGATCCAAAGTCTGCTCCCACTGGATCCGATGAAGAGATCGGAGCCGCGCCGAGACCGTCGGATCCGAGGGACCAGTGTGCTCCGACCTGGGCCGGGCGAAGGCACACTGAATCCCGGATCCGAAGCTCGGACCACGGCTCGAGGTCGGATCCAGTACCAAGTACTGTCGGCGCCGACCCCGGCCTCCAAGGCTGCTTTCGGCTCAGCGCTCGAACCTGGGTGGCGGGTGGAGAAGGAGCAGTGGGTGGAAAAAAGGTGTGAGCTCCCCTTGGGGTGAGGCAAGAGCACTCCCATCTGCAGCTGGGCCTGGATGAACCTTCGTATCATCCGGTCCAAGTCTGCATCTGATAAAATGAAAGTGGATCTCGAAGAGGCCACCGAGGCAGGCCTGGAATGCCACCTCGATGACCTCGACGGAGATCGGGTCTCCTCCTCCTCGGGCCCCAGGGAGAAAGAAGGGGATCGGAGCCGAGGAGGAGACGACCTAGAAGCAATGGAGGGAGAAGCCCGGTTAGCTGGCGGGGCCGAAACGGAGGTCTCGGCCTGCCGCTTGTGGTGCTTCTCCTCCGTTCTCCTCCTGGCCTCCCTGTCCTCCGACACTTTAGCGAGAGTTTGAGTCCCAGTCGGAGGCAGGTGGGCAGGAGTGGCAACCACCACAGGCTGTGATGGAGCCACGGGAGTAGCAGAGGTAGTGGAGGCCGAAGCTGAATCCGGGGGTAGAAGTCCTGCCAGGACCAGCTTCAACCTCTGTTCTTTCAGTGCCCTGGGGTTGAACGCTGCACAGATAGTACAGCCCGAGGTGAGGTGTTCAACCCCAAGGCACCGAACGCACCGAGTGTGGCCATCAGCCGGGGAGAGCTTATGGCCACACTCGGTACATTTAGAAAATATGGCTTTTGGGAAATCCAGCGAGATAAAGATACTTTAGAGATAGCTTTCCCCAAGTTAAATTTGGCAAAGGAAACGAACAACTGGTCAGATTGTCTATGGCCAGCCGTCCTATGAGTATAAAAACGAAGCTGCCTATGAACATCCAATGAGTGCAGCTTGTATTCACCCTTATTTTGATATTTAGGGAAGAAAACCGGTAAATTTATGGATTGGTTTATGTTGGTTTCTGATGCTATCTTGGGAAGAAAGGAGGGATTGATCCTGAGGTACACTCTATCAGGGTGAAAAAATCAGGTATGGAGGCTTTACAGAAAGAGCCTGAAGTTCCGACACTCTTTTCGCTGAAGTAATGGCTACAAGGAATGCTGTTTTCCATGACAAGAATTTGAGATCCACTGAAGCAGCGGGTTCAAAGGGTGGAGCAGTCAAGGCTTGAAGAACTAAAGTAAGATCCCATGGGGGTACGGCTTCTTTTACAGGAGGTCTAAGTAAAAAGGTACCCTTGAGAAAGGTTTTACACAATTTGGCTGACATAAAGGGCCCTGTATCATGTCCCACATGATAATGAGAAATGGCTGCCAATTGCACTTTGACAGTTGAACAACTAGCGCCTTCTTGAAAGAGTTCATCATTGGAAGAGGAGGATAGGCATAGAGTAGACCGGGTGGCCAAGCATGCACCAGAGCGTCTCTTGGAGATTCCCCTGGTGGGGGGATTAGAGCGAAGAAATTGTCACATTTGGAGTTTGATGGAGATGCAAAAAGATCGCAGCAGGGTTGCCCCCTCAAAAAAAGGATCCAGCCATCACAAGCGCGGCAAACTAGATCTGAGGTCATGGAGGGTTAGCAGAGGATTATGGGTGAAGGGAGGAGCTAGGAGCTCGGATCCATTAGCTTGAAACAAGTTGTCGGCTCGGATCCGTAACCCCACAGGTTGCTGACAAATGAACAATCCTACTTCAGATTTAATGTTTCCAGGCTGTGGCAATGTTGAGTCCAAACACTTTTTAGGTACCATTGTAGCTTCCTCATATGCAGTCTTGCATATGGAATTAGCAGAATGCAGGATGCCATGAAGCCCAAAGCCTGCAGAATTTTTCTTGCAGATAACTGGGTCTTTGTTGCCATGCTTTTGAAGTATGAAGTCAGTTGCCTTTGTTTGTCTGGAGTGAGATAAGCCATCTGGGCAGTTGTATTTAAGCTTGCACCCAGGAATATTATCGCTTGAGAGGGTACTAGTTTTGATTTATTTTCATTTACTGTGTACCCTAGGTAAATTAGTAATCTTTTTACAAACGCCAGATGCTTTAGTAGAGTGTCTTTGTTCTCTGCTTGAATAAGGCAGTCGTCCAAGTAGGGATAGATTTGAATTCCTCTGTCTGCAAAATGCAATTACTGGTGCCAGGCATTTTGTGAAGACCCTGGGCGCAGTAGATAAGCCAAAGTGCAGTGCAGAGAATTGGTAGTGCATTGAACCAGCTATGAATCTGAGGCATCTTCTGCAAGATTGTCTGATTGGGACATGCAGGTATGCCTCTGAGGTCCAACTTTACAAAGCCAAACCTTCTTGCCCAGCATGGGCAGAAGCTGCTGCAGAGTCAACATTTTGAATTTTGGAACATTCAGAAAAGTGTTTAGAATAGACAGGTCCAGAATTGGTCTCAAAGCTTTGTCCTTTCTGGGTACTAAGAAAAGTCTTGAGTAAAATCCTTGTCCCTGCTCTTGCTGTGGTACTGGCTGAATAGCCCTCATGTCCATGAGAGATGAAACCTGTTTTTGTGCCTCTGCCCATTGATTGTGTGGCAGGTCTGGTATACCTTTTGCCTTTGGAAGGATGTGAAAGTGGAACCTGTAGCCCTGAGAGACTATGTTTAAGACCCATCTGTCCTGAGTGATCATGTGCCAATTTTGTGAAAAAAAATGCTATCTTTCCCCCTAAGGGTGCTGCCAAAAGATAGGTGCTTGGCATTGGCAGAGGAAAGTCATTGGGAATGTTTCCTATATGGCTGTGATTTGTCTTCTCTGCTTTTGGAGGTAGCAGCACCCCACTGTTTGGGCCTGTATGAGCCCTGGGGTTGTCTGCCTCTAGGGTGTCTGTGTTTGCCTCTTTGTGGTCTGTCTGACACTGGAAAAGACCAATTCTTAGAAGGCCAGTTCCTGCTATATCTGGGATGTTGTACCTGTAAGAAATCCTTTACTGTCTGCACAGATTTCGCTTTATCCTCCATTTCCTTCAACACCTCTTCTGCCTTAACACCAAACAAAGTATCATGTTGGAATGGAGCATCCAATAATTTTGCTTTAACATGATCAGGCAGATTCTGTTCCTTTAACCAAGCATGCCTTCTAATAACAGAACCTGTAACAGCGGCCCTACAAGAGGCCTCCAGTGAATCAAAACCACATTGCAAAGTATGCTTTCCCACTTGTTCAGCTGCATGCAATAAATCCTGCATTTCCTTGTTTTCAGAACATTCAGAATTTGTCAACATTTTCAGTTTTAGCAGTGACATTAAGTATTGCTGATATTTAAGCATATGAAACTGACAATTTAAAGCCTTTACAGCGAAGGTAGCAGAAGTGTAAACTCCCCCCCCCATCTGTCCAGTGACCTAGAATCCCTATCCGAGGGAACAGGGTTTTTAGCTGTAGAGGCCTTGACCCCCTTGGGACCCTGAGATATTGTTTCTGGGTCAGCAGCAGGGTTTTTATAAAGAAATTTATGAGAGTCTGGAACCCTGTATTATCTGTCTGGCCTAACAGGTACAGGAGGCAAAGAGTCAGGAGACACACCGGACTCTGAGAATACTTCATCTACAATGTCTAGAACAGGTGGAATAGCAAGAGGTCTATGCTGGGGTAGTAGAAGAAAGTCTCTTAGCCTTTTCTTTGATTCTGAGTAATCCTGGCTCTCCCAGTGGAAATGCTCCCTCACAGTATGCAGGGTTTCTCCAAAAGAATAATCTTCAGGAGGAGAAGCTGAAGGGCTAGATTCTTCAGCATCAGAATCCTTATAGGGAGGCAGAGAGTTATCCCTGTTCTGAAGAGGAGTCAGAGGAAATGGAAACCTGATCAGAGGAATCATATTCTGTGTCTTGCCTAGGCCTCTTATCAGGAGGGGGATGGGAACCCCCTAATCAAAGCAATTAGGTCTTCGTCCATTTTAAGCATCTGTTTTTTAGGCATGGAAGTCTGTCCAAGAGAATGCTGTACTTGTTTCTTTGTCTTTAAAGATGTTTTAGTCTTTGCCTTGGAAGCGGAGGTTGGCTTAACATACAACTGTGTAGGTCTGAAAACACCCTCAGAAGACTATGCCTGCTCAGCGGCTCCGGACCCATCTGAGGGAATACTTTCCGAGTGTCCAATACCTTGACTATCCAGAGGCCTAGCTGTCTCCACGTGGGAGTCGGTAGCAGGTGTCAGGGGCTGCGAAAGCACCTCACTGAGAACCGGCAAACCGGCGACTGGCCTAGCGGAGGCCTCGTCGGTTTTGGACCTGGGATGCCTGTCCTTTTCCTTGCGCTTTTTATACACTCCGGTCGTCAGCTGTTCCGATGGCATTATATAATTAAACCTTTGGCCAAAGTAATGAAAGGCGAAATCGTACCGACGCTTAATAGTGCGTTGGTTAAATCTAGCACAAAACCGACAGCTAGCAATGTCGCGGTCAGGGCCTAGGCAAGGAATACAGTAAAAATGGAAATCCTTATGAGGTATTTGCTTCCCACAAGAAATACAATTGTTAACTTTTTCTGACATCGGGCTGGAGCAAGAAAAAAGTTTTCCCAACGGGGTACTTAGCTTTATTGAAGACTTCGGATATGAAATTTGTTTCGAAAATCTCAGGAGTCAGTCGACCGGCACTTGTGAACTGCTTTGCTTCGGGCACCGCGCGGCAAGAAAGACTTAAGAAAATGGCGTTGGCTGCATCTTATATACCCCTGGCGCACTGACGTCAGGGAAGAGGCGACAGCAACCGACACCGGACAAAGACTTTGGAATTCAGGCCAACTGCGGGTAGCCTGCCAGCAGGATAACCCAAGGGTAATGACTGCAACAGTGAAACACGAACATCTGCTGTGTCTTTCTGAAAACTTTGGTTCTGTCCAAGTAGAATCTAAGCTGTTTGTGTACATCCAAAGAATGCAGGATTCTCTCACCCTTGTTCTGTGGATTTGGATAAAAGGTTGGCAGGTGAATAGTTTGGTTGAGAGCCACACTGGACACCACCCTTAGGCATAAAGGCTGGGTTTGCCCTCAGAGACTCTGTCTGGATAAAAAAAAATGATAAAAGGTTCCACAGCCATGAGTGCCTGTAGCTCTGAAACTCATCTTGCAGAAGTTATTGCTAGAAGCAGAGCTGTTTTCCAAGATAAAAACTTTATATCAGCAGTAGCAGCTGGCTCAAAAGGGGGCAGGGTGAGTTTTTACAAGACATAATTGAGGTCCATGCAGGCACTGGTGATCTCCTTGGAGGTCTTAAATTTTTGGCTCCTCTGAGGTACTGCTTTAATAAGGGATGAGAAAAGATTGGTGGCTCTACATTGTAATGAGCCGAAATGGCAGAGGCATGAATTTTAATAGATGAAAAAGATAGGCCTTTGTCCAGCATCATTAAGTATTGCAAAATCTGAGGAATATTTCGCACAGCTATATCAGTTGCTTGTACCCAGTTCCAAGCAAAGAATCTCTTCCATTTTCCAGCATAAGATTTTCTAGTACTAGGCCTTCTGGCTTCCAAAATGACATCCATCACAGCTTTGGTGAGAGGTGTGTTTCGTATGACTACATTATTCGCCATGCTGTCAGGTTTAAAGTTCTGAGTTGGCTGTGCAGGATCTGACTGTTTTGCTGGGACAGTAGCGGAGGTATTTGAGGTAAGGTCCAAGCTGGGCATTGAGACAAGCTCCTTGGTATTGGATACCAGTACTGGTGGGGCCAGTCTGGGGCAATCAGTATTATCTTTGGCTTCTCCTGTCTGACCTTTAGGAGTACCTTGGGGAGGAGAGGCATAGGGGGAAATGCATATACTGATAAGTTTTTCCAGCTGAAAGATAGGACCTCCACTTTCCATGCTTGTCTGTGATAAATCCTTGTGCAGAATCCTTTTAGTTGGTAGTTGTGAGGGGAGGCAAATAGATCTATGTCCGGGTATCCCCATTTTCTTATCATGCTGAAGACTTGCGGGTCCAGGTGCCACTCGTGGGGATCCATGAGGTTTCTGCTTAGTCTGCCAGAGTATTTTTCCTTCCTGGCAGGAATTGTGCCTGCAGATGTACTTGGTAAGTCAGTGCTGTGTCCCGCAAAGTCATGGCTAGTCTGCAAAGGGGGTAAGAATGTGTGCCCCCCTGCTTGTTTATATACCACATGACTGTGGTGTTGTCTGTCTTTATCAGTAGTTGTCCTGGATGAAGTAGGTCCTTGAAGGCTGTCAGGGCATTTTGAACTGCTAGCATCTCTTTTTGATTGATATGTAGATGCATTTGGTTTGAGGTCCACGTGCCCTGAATGCATCTTCCTGCCAAGTGGACCCCCAGGCATAATCTGGTGCATCCGTTGTGTCTGCCTGGCTGGGGGTAATGTGAATGGCTGTCCCTTGTTTTGGTGACAAGCCTTTGCCCACCATCGAAACTCCTGTTGCAGGCAGGGAATGAGAGGAATCATAGTTTCCAGGCTGTGGCAATGTTGAGTCCAAACACTTTTTAGGTACCACTGAAGTTTCCTCATATGCAGTCTTGCATATGGAATTAGTAGGATGCAGGATGCCATGAAGCCCAAAGCCTGCAGAATTTTTCTTGCAGATAACTGGGCCTTTGTTGCCAACATTTTGAAATAGGTAGTCAGTTGCCTTTGTCTGGTGTGAGATAAGCCATCTGGCCAGGTGTATTTAAGCTTGCACCCAGGGATATTATCTCTTGAGAGGGTACTAGTTTTGATTTCTTTTTGTTGACTGTGTACCCTAGGCATGTTAGAAGTCTTTTCACAAATGCCAGATGCTGTAGAAGGATGTCCTTGTTCTCTGCTTGAATTAGAGAGTCGTCCAAGTAAGGATATATTTGTATTCCTCTGTTTGCAGAATGCAATTACTGGTGCAGGCACTTTGTAAAGACCCTGGGCGCAGTAGATAAGCCAAAGGGCAGTGCAGAGAATTGGTAATGCATTGAACCAGCCTTGAATCTGAGGTATCTTCTGCTTATTTGTCTGATTGGGACATGCAGGTATGCCTCTTTTAGGTCTAAAGTCACAAGCCAAGCGTTCTTGCCCAGCATGGGCAGAAGCTGCTGCAAAGTCAATATCTTGAATTTTGGTATATCCAGGAATGTGTTCAAAATAGATAGGTCCAGTATTGGCCTCCAGGCCTTGTCCTTTCTGGGTACCAAGAACAGTCTTGAGCAAAATCCTTGTCCCTGCTCTTGCTCTGGTACTTGTGAATGGCCCCCATGTCCATGAGGGATGAGACTTGTTTTGTGCCTCTGCCCATTGATTTTTTGGCAGATCTGGCCAGCCGTTTGCCTTTGGCAGGGTATGGAAATGGAACTTGCAGCCTTATGATACGATATTTAGGACCCACTTGTCCTGGGTTATAATGTGCCAATTTTGAGAAAAAAGTGCTAATTTTCCCCCTAAGGGTGCTGCCAGGAGATAAGTGCTTGGTGCAGGCAGGGGGAATTCATTGGGAGTGTTTCCTGTATGGTTGTGATTTGTCTTCTCCAACTTTGGAGGTAGAAGGCCCCCATTTGTTTGAGTGGTATGAACCTTGTGCCTGGGATCTGCCTCTAGGGCATCTGGATCTGCCCCTTTGAGGTCTGCCTGACACAGGAAAGACCAATTCTTTGTTGGCCAGTGTCTACTAATCCTAGGTGGCTGTACTTGTAAAAAATCTTTGACTGTTTGCATAGATTTAGCTTTGTCCTCCATTTTCTTTAAACCTCTTCTGCCTTAACACCAAACAAAATATCATGCTGTAAAGGTGCATCTAATAATTTAACTTTAATATGACCAGGCAGATTTTGTTCCTTTAACCAAGCATGCCTCCTAATTACAGAACCTGAAAAGTACAGTTTTGTACCTACCATAAATGTAGATGTCCGAACTGGATAGCATCTGCAGTCATAACAACTGGGTTGTCCTGTCGTCAGGCAGCCCTTCAGTCGGCCGGATTCCAAAGTCCGGGTCCGGCTTCGGCTGATGTCGCACTCACCCGACGTCATCTCTGTTGGTCTTCGGGTATAAAGGCATCAGCCGACGCCATTTTCCTCAGTGTTTCTTGCCCCAGATGCCAGTAGCCCTCTTGGAGGCTAAAATTTGGATAGATGCCAATGTTTCCAAAAAGATAGAGGTAAACACACAAATAAGCATGTATGTACATATATACAAACAAATACACCATAACAGACTCCCCCCCACCAGCTAGCTATTAGGAGGGTAAACACCCTAGGAGTACCACAGAGGGGAAGGAGGAGGGTAATCCTGACTGCAGATGCTATCCAGTTCGGACATCTACATTTATGGTAGGTACAAAACTGTACTATGTCCTTCATGGATGCATCTGCAGTCATAACTGGGTAGAATACCATAGCCAACTAGGGAGGAGGATAAAACTAGATTATGGTGTGTTTAGGATCCCTTGCAGTACAGCAGTGGCAAACCCTGCTCGGGATCTGGAATATAGAGGCAAATTATAATGCTTGGCAAATGTATGCACGGAGGTCCAAGTAGCCGCCTCAATAATGTCTTTGGTTGCCACTCCTCGTAAGAAGGCTGTGGTAGTGGCTGTTGCCCTTGTAGAATGAGGTCTTATGTTCTGTGGAATTGGTTTTCCATGGAAGGAGTAACAGAATCGTATGCAATTTCTTATCCATTTGGAGATTGTCTGTTTGGAAATAGCTTTTCCTTCCCTTCCTGTTGCATAGGCTACAAAAAGTTGGTCAGTCTTTCTGCTACTTTTGTTCTGTCCAAGTAGTAGCGTAGCTGTCTATGTACATCCAAGGTATGCAGTATACTTTCCCTCTGTTTTGTGGGTTGGGAAAGAAGGTAGGTAGGTGGATTGCCTGGTTTAAAGACACTCTGGATACCACCTTAGGCATAAATGTAGGATTAGTCCTCATGGACACTCTATCTTGGTGGAAGATTAGGAAGGGTTGCACTGCCATTAAGGCCTGTAGTTCTGAAACCCTCCTAGCTGAAGTAATTGCCAGTAGGAAAGCAGTTTTCCATGACAGGTGTTGTAGGTCTGCTGTTGCTGCTGGTTCAAAGGGTGATAGTGTCAACTTTTCTAGCACAAAGTTTAAGTCCCAAGCTGGTAAAGGTGGTTTCCTTGGTGGTTTTACATTCTTGATTCCTCTGAGGAACTGCCTGAGCAAAGGGTGCGAAAAAACAGGTGGATCAAAGCTGTATTCTGCTGAAATAGCTGATGCATGTATCTTGATGGAGGAGTAGGACAGGCCTGAATGAAGAAGTTCGGCCAGATACTCCAAAATGTTAGGCATATCTATGTTTGACACATCTTTTCCTCTTTTAGTACTCCAAATGACAAACCTTTTCCATTTTCCTGCATAGTTCCTTCTTGTTGAAGGTCTGCGTGCTTCAAGAATAATGTCTTTAACTCTTTGGGAAAGCTCTGGGTTAGCTGCTGCTATGTGATGTTCCATGCAGTGAGTTGCAGCGTTTTAGGTTTGGATGTATGATGCTGTAGTTGTTCTGAGTTAACATCAAAGGCATCAGAGGTATTGGCCACATATTGTTCCGAGACATGCTCCTCAGCAGTGGGTACCAGTGTTGTCTTGGCCAGTTTGGAGCTATCAGGATTATCCTTGGACGTTCTTCCTTGATCTTTAGTAATACTTTGTGTATCAAGGGAAGAGGTGGGAATGCATATGCTGTCAGGCCTTTCCAGCTGAAGGAGAGCGAATCCACTTTCCATGCTAGTGGGTGGAATGTCCTTGTGCAGAATTTTTTGAGCTGGTGATTGAGAGGTGATGAGAATAGATCTATCTGAGGCATTCCCCATTTCTTTGAGATGGTCTTGAAGATGTCCGGGTGCAGTTTCCATTCGTGGGCATCCGATGTGGTTCTGCTTAATATGTCTGCTAGAGTATTTTCTTTTCCCGGTACAAATATTGCCTGTAACTGGATGTTGTAGCTGAGTGCCAGCGTCCACAGCTCCAAAGTCATTCTGCATAGGGGGTATGAATGAGTGCCTCCCTGCTTGATGATGTACCACATGACTGTGGTGTTGTCTGTCCTTATCATCAACTGGCCCTCTTTGAGAAGTGGTCTGAACCTTTGGATTGCCAGTTTTACTGCCAGCATTTCTTTTAGGTTGATGTGCAGGTGAAGTTGATCCTGTGTCCACAATCCTTGCACGCATTTGTCCAGCATGTGGGCCCCCCATCCTAGGTCTGAAGCGTCTGTTGTGATGGTCTGGCTTGCTTGACATCTGCGAAAGGGTAGGCCTGGGTTTGTCTGGCATGCCTGAGCCCACCATAGGAACTCCTGTTTTAAGCATGGAATTAGTGGGATTTCTGTTTCTAGGCTGTGTCTGTGTTGGGACCATAAATTCTTTAGGTACCACTGTAGTTTTCTCATATGTAGTCTGGCAAGTGGGACCAAGATTATGCATGATGCCATGAAGCCCAAGGCCTGCAGTACTTTTCTTGCTGTTAACTTGTTCAGCTTTGTTAGTGCTAAGTAAAGAGGTAGTTCTTTTTGTTTTTCTGCAGTTAGGAATGCCATTTGTTTTACTGTGTCCAATTCCGCAAGAATGTCCTTGTTTGGGATGGTATCAGCCTTGACTTTTGTAGATTGACTGTGTATCCCAGTGCTTGTAGCAAGTAAATGACCCTTTGTACATCTGTTGTCAGCTTGCTTTTGTTGTCCCCTTGTAGCAGGCAGTCGTCCAGGTATGGGTAAATTTGAATTCCTGTAGTCTGCAATGGGCGATTACTGATGCCAGGCATTTTGTGAATACTCTGGGCAGTAGATAAGCCAAAGGGCAATGCTGAGAATTGATAGTGCTCTGATCCTGCAAGAAATCTGAGGTATCTTCTGCAGATTGGTCGAATGGGGACGTGCAGGTATGCCTCCTTGAGATCTAGAGTTACCAGCCAACACTCCTTGCCCAGCATGAAGAAGTTGCTGTAGGGTCAGCATTTTGAATTTTGGGACAATGATGTATGTATTTAAGGCGGACAGGTCGAGAATTGGTCTCCAACTTTTTCCTTTCTTGGAACTAGGAATAGTCTGGAGTAGAACCCTTTCCTTGCTCTGCTGTTGGCACTCTTTCCACAGCTCTCATGTTTGCTAACTGCATTATCTGTTGTAGAGCCTCTGTTTTTTGATTTGGAGGTAGATTTGGCATTCCTCTTTTGACTGGTAAAGTGTGGAAGTGGAACCGGTATCCTTGATCTATGGTTTGTAAAATCCACTTGTCTTTTGTTATATAGTGCCAGTTCTTTGAAAATAAGGTTAACTTTCCGCCTAGAGGAGCTGCTATTTGTTCCCTGGTAGGCGGATTTAGGATTAAGTCACTGTGGTTGTGTTGATGTAGTGGCAGTGGTTGTGTCTGTGCCTCTGTTGTTACCTTGCCACTGTAGTCCTCTGTAGGAACCTCCTCTGGGTTGGTGTCTGCCTCTGGAGCGTCTATTCCTGCCGCTTTGAGATCTTGTGGAGTCAGGAAAGGACCAATTTTTGGCAGGCCAGTTCCTGCTAAACCTTGGGGTTGAACCTGCAAGAAATCTTTAACCGTTTGAACAGATTTTGCCTTTTCTTCCATTTTCTTCATAACCTGCTGGGCAGGTGTACCAAACAAACTTGTCTTATCCATAGGAGCATCTAGTAACTTTGCTTTGACATGATCCGGTAAAGCTTGCTCCTTTAGCCATGCATGCCTTCTTATCACTGTGCCAGTCATGGCTGATCTAAATGAAGCCTCCAGTGCATCATAGCCACATTTTAAGGAATGGTTACTAACCTGTTGTATGTTATTTACCATTTCTAATACATATTTCTTATCAAGAGATTCATCAGTGGTTAGCTTTTTAGTTAACTGATCAAGCATAAACTCTTGGTATTGTATCATGTGAAACTGACAGTTTAAAGCTCTAGCTGAGAGAGTAGCTGAAGTGTAGACCTTTTTGCCCCATCTGTCTAATGACCTTGCTTCCCTTTCAGAAGGAATAGGGTTTTTAGCTATGGTCGCGGCTACTGCCTTGGGACCCTGGGATATAGTTTGGGTCTGCAAGTGGGGCCTTGTAAAGGTGGTGATGGGTGTCTGGCACCCTGTAAAATCTGTCTGGTTTGGCAGGGGCTGGAGGTAAAGAGTCTGGCGGAGCAGACATCATTGAAAGCATCATCCACCACAGAGAGAACAGGAGGTATAGCTAAGGGCCTGTGTTGTGGAAGGTGCAGAAAAGTCCTAAGTCTTTTTCTGGAGTCTGAAAAATCCTGTTGCTGCCATTGGAACTGCTCTCATGGCATGTAAGGTTTCCCCAAAGGAGAATTCTTCTGGTGGGGAAGCAGCTGGAATGGATTCTTCAGCATCAGAGTCTTCAAAATTGGAGAAAGGAGCCTCTGGCTGGTCAGTTATGTCTGATTCATCGGCAGAATCATCAGATGACACTGGCTCAGGGGGCTCTGCCCTAGGTCTCTTCTCTGGGGGCTGAGAGGCCCTGTCTGGGTGAGATTGAGATCCTCTAATTAATGAAATTAAATCTTCTGCCAGAGTAAGCATTTGAGAACTAGAGGAGGGCCTGGTTGTAGTGGGTTTAACAGGCACTGTTTTAGTAGTCTTGGCTGCTTTAGCCCTGGCGAAGGCCTTAATGGACATGGCTGCTGGAGGCCTAGCAGCACCACGTGCTGGGGTAGAGACATCCAAGGGAATGGTGTCTGATAAATCAGTGGCAACCACCGTAGTGGGTAAAATTTCTGAGGCCGATTCAAGAACGGTAGCAGGTGCCTCAGTTGTAGAGATAGATTCAGCTGTACTTTGATCAGTTTTCGGTTTCGGCGAAACAGAGACACTCGCGTTTACTTAACCATGGTTTCGGCGAAACCGCGGACGCAGTGTCGGTCTTTATCTTTGCGTTTTTGGCAGATTGGGTAGTCGGATGATCCGGCGGCATAATGTACGCAAAATCAGAACCGAAAAACTGTTCAGCAAACTCGACCGGCGCCTGCGTTCGTCGGTTGAAGGAAGGACAGGCGAACAGGCTGCTACGTCAGTGGGCTGGGCCTAAACAAGGCAGACAATAAGAGTGGAAATCTTTATGAGGTATTTGTTTCCCACAGGTTAAACAATTATTAACTTTTCTGACATCGGCTGAGGTAAGAAAGAGTCCCCAACGGGTACTTAGCTTTAGAAGTCTTAGTAGTATTCGGTAGAAGTAATCTCTGGATCCGACCGACCGGCACTTGCGAACAGCTTCTGCTTGGCCACGGCAAGAAAGACTGAGGAAAATGGCGTCGGCTGATGCCTTTATACCCGAAGACCAACAGAGATGACGTCGGGTGAGTGCGACATCAGCCGAAGCCGGACCCGGACTTTGGAATCCGGCCGACTGAAGGGCTGCCTGACGACAGGACAACCCAGTTGTTATGACTGCAGATGCATCCATGAAGGACATCTGCGGCCCTGCAGGAGGCCTCCAAAGAATCAAACCCCACATTGCAAAGTATGCTTTCCAACTTGTTCAGCTGCATGCAATAAATCCTGCATTTCCTTGTTTTCTGCACATTCAAAGTTTAACAACATTTTCTGTTTAAGCAATGCCATGACATGTTGCTGATATTTGAGCATATGAAACGGACAGTTTAAGGCCCTTATAGCCAAGGTAGCAGAGGTGTAAACATTTTTCCCCATCTATCCAGTGCCCTAGAATCTCTGTCAGAGGGGGTAGGGTTTTTTGCAGCGGAAGCCTCAACTCCTTTGGGACCCTGATAAATAGTTTCTGGGTCTGCAGCAGGGTTTTTAAAAAGGAATTTATGAGAATCAGGAACCCTGTAATATCTGTCAGGCTTAACAGGAGCTGGAGGTAAGGAGTCAGGGGTAAGACTAGAATCCGAAAACAGATCTACAATGTCTAACACAGGTGGGATGGCTATTGGCTTCTGTTAAGGTAGTAAAAGGAAATCACTGAGTCTCTCTTTAAATTCTGAAAAATCTTGGCTCTCCCAGTGGAAATGCTCCCTCATGGTATGTAAGGTTTCCCCAAAAGAATAGTCCTCTGGAGGAGAAGCTGAAGGTATAGATTCTTCAGCATCAGAATCCTCATGGGGGAAGAGAATATTCCTGATCAGAAGAAATGGAAACCTGATCTGAAGATTCATAGTCAGTCTCTTGCCTAGGCATCTTATCAGGAGGGGGATGGGAACCCCTGATCAAGGTAATCAAGTCTTCGGCCATTTTGAGCATCTGTTTTTTGGGCATAGAGGCCTGACCACGTGGCTCTTGAGTTTGTTTCTTTGCTTTGGAAGGTGCTTTAGTCTTTGCCTTTGAAGCTGAAGTCTGATGTAAAGATGTTTAGGTCTGAATACACCCTCAGAAGCTGGTGCCTGCTCAGCGGCTCCAGGCCCATCTGAAGGGATAATATCCAAGGCTCCAATACCTTGAGTTTACAGTGGCATGGCCGACTCCACGTGGTTGCCTGTAGCGGCCTGCGACTCTAAACTAGTGGGCGTCAGGGGCTGCGAAAGCACCACACTGAGGACCAGCAAACCAGCTTTGGGGTTT